>NW_005370187.1:383437-396533 GCF_000412655.1 Myotis brandtii | reverse complement strand
ACACACAATATAAAATAAATAATAAAATATACAATAATAAAAAGACAACCCAATTACAAATGGGTAAAGGATCTGAATAAACATTTCTCCAAAGATGATATACAAATGGCTGATAAGCACATGAAAAGATGCTTGACATCATCAGCCATCAGGAAAATGCAAATCAAAACCACAGTGTGATATTACTTCACACCCACTAGGATGGTGATAATAAAAAAGATAGATAATAAGTGTTGGTGAGGATGTGGAGAAACTGGGAAACCTCATACACTGTTGGTTAAAATGTAAACTAGTGCAGCCACTTTAGAATAAGCCTGGCAGTTTCTGAAAAGGTTAAATAGTTACCATATCACCTAGTAATTCTTCTCCTAAGTATATATCCAAGAAAAATGAAAACATATATTCACACAAAAACTTGTGCAAGAATGTTCACAGCTGCATTATTCATAATAGCCAAAAAAGCAGAAGCAGTCCAAACGTCAATTCACTGACGAGTGAATAAAGAAAATGTGGTAAATCCATACAATGGAATATTATTCAGCCATGAAAAGGAATGAAGTATTGATACCTCCAACAGCATGGATGAACTTTGAAAACATCGAGTGAAAGAAGCAAATCACCAATGACCACATATTATGTGTTTCTATTTATATCAAATGTCCATAACAGGCAAATCTATAGAGACAGAAATTAGATTAATAGTTGCCTAATGCTGGGAGGGAGTTTCGGGGATAGGGAATGACTACTAATGGGTACAGGGTTTCCTTTGGAGTGATAAAGTTGACTATGGTGATGGTTACACATATCTGTGAATTAACTAAATACAACTGAATTTTATATTTTAAAAGAGCACATTATACAGTATTCAAATTATATCTCAATAAAGCTCTTATATTGAGGAGAAAAGCACTTAAAACAATACCTGATGCATAATAAGTGTTCTACATTTATTAGCTATTACTGTTAATCAGTGGGATCAAAGCATCCCTTGGAGGTTATACACTCTAATCCTCTTATGTTACAGATGAAGGAGCCGAGGGACACGCGCCAAGTTTGCATGACTAGTAGGTAGGAGTCTGTACTGCATTAGGAACTTCACCCAGTTTTGATCAGTACGTTCTCGGGACCTTTGAGTTCTCTTTCAACAATCTGAAAAACCGACCTTGGGTCAAAAGTTCCCACGTCTGAGAAAAACTCAAGCCAAACCAGTTCTCCAAAGTTAAGACAGAATTTATGCTTTAAAAATAGAGACACAGAACTCCTTTTGGAAACAGCTAGCAAATTCTTGTAAGGAAGTCTACGCCACGGGGGTGGGTCAGGCTTGTATGAATAAGTTACAGTGCAATCACTTCTGAAAACTATATTTTAAGGTTTTAAGGGAAAGGGAAACAGACGCGTCTCGGACCTGTGTGTGGGATGGGTGTAGCAGACTTACAGAGAGGCTCCCATGACCGTACGAAAAGGAATCTACTGCTGAAAGCCAATTCACGTCCTTAAAAGGCCACAAGGAGAGAAATTAAACTTAGAAGGAACGTTTTAAGGCTGTGCTGTTATAAAACTGTGGGCCATGTAGCTGATAAATAATGACAGTGAGGGTGGGGAGCAGAAGAGAGTCGTTTGAACTTGTCACCCCACACAGAGAACAGCATCCCTCAAGAGAGCATCCGTAGCTTTCCATTTTCAGATGCCGGGAGGTGTGAGGGTGGAAAGGCTGGGTGGAGAGGCACAAAGAGGAAGGTGAGATAGTGGGCCTGGGCTCTCAGGCCAGGCTGAAAGTCATCAGGAAAAGTGTGAAGAAAAACCCAGGGATACCAGGAATGGTGGGGACAAAGGCAAAAAGGTAAACGTCTACAAGTCTATCTCTTCCCCACTCCTGGAAAGAAAGCCTGTCACAAAAGCAACTGGTCCGATTTTCTTAGCACACATCTCTCATCCTCTGAATGAGCCCCAATAAACTCACTGACCTCCATGACTGGCCCACGTATCCTCTGGCCACCCCACCCACCCAGGCTGCACCTCACTTTGGGATTTCCCCTAATGCTTTCCACTTTCCTTTCTAACTTTATCACCAAGGAAGCCACAGAAATGAATAAGGGGATTCAAAAGAAATATTTTAACATTATATAATACTAGAGGCCCGGCGCACGAAATTTGTGCACGGGTAGAGTCTCTAGGCCTGACCAGCCAGGGCCGATCAGGTTCCCCGCCTCCCCCCCTCCTCCTTCCCTCGCTCCCTCAGTGCTCCACCACTGCTGGTCACCTGCCATGTTCTGTGCCGCCTCCTGGTGGTCAGCGCATGTCATAGCAATTGATCGAACTCCCGGTCTCCTGGTTGAACTCCCGAGGGCATAATTTGCATATTAGCTTTTTATTATATAGGATAGGAATTCTCTTCTCTACCACAATCAGTTCACTGACTTGTCAAATATTCATTGAGTCTCAATTTTGTAGCAGGCACTAAGTTAGGTGCCAGGGAAAATGTTAGAACAAGAGTGTCTATTGGGAAAGATAACCCAAATAATCTGCTGGAGTTACACAGGTTGCCAAAGGTCTCTGGAGGGTCTCAATCCCCAAGGGGGCAGGGAACATAGAAGGCATTTCAGTGAAATAGGTGCCTTTGACGCATTATAAAGAATGAGTTCTAGCCCAGCTGGTGTGGCTCAGTGGTTTAGCATCGACCTATGAACCAGGAGGTCACAGTCTGATTCCCGGTCAGGTCACATGCCCAGGTTGCAGGCTCCATCCCCAGTGTGGGGTGTGCAGGAGGCAGCTGATCAATGATTCTCATCATTGATGTTTCTAACTCTCTTTTCCTCTCCCTTCCACTCTGAAGTTAATTAAAAAAAAAAAGAAAAGAATGATTTCTATATAAAAAGGTGAGTGGGTTGGGGGAGGTGACAGAAAGCTGAGGAGACGGCATGGGCAAAACCACGGAGTGAGCGTGGGAGAACAGGAAACACTTCCAGGAATATCGAGGAAAACTGGCCTCGGGGCCCGAGTCAAAGGCGCTGAAATGCTGCGCCCTGAAAAGTGGCATGAGCAGACTTCTGCATCTGCTCCAGAGAAACCTGCCAGGAGGTGACTACTGCGATGCCCAGGAGAACGTCACGTGCCCCTGCGAGAATGCGGGAGGAATTCCTGCCAACAGTTTTTAAGCTCAGCAACAGCAGAGCAAACACAAAGCCACGAAATGTGTGTAAGCTTATTTCAATGATATGGGGATATGACACATAATCGCCCTGTGAAGTAGAGGGGTGGTTTACAAAGGATACATGTTCATTGATTGGAGAGGACAGATCAGACAGCTTTTTATGAAGTTAAAAAAAGTCACAGAGGAATAAAAAGGTGTGGGAGAGAAAGACAGAGGGAAAGAACCTTGAGGACTGTTCGATCCAGCTGTGAACCCACAAGGCACAGCCAGGAGGTTCAAACAACCCGCTGCTTTCTGGCTACTTGTGTGACTTCTTTAAATGTCCACAAACACCAAACCAGCCTAACTCATTCTCTCCCCGCTAGTTGGCCCTAACCCCAAAATACTGGGAGTCAGTGACTCAATCATTTATTTTCCATTTTGTTCTTATGTTAAAATTACTCTGGCAGAGTGCCCTCCCCAGGGCATCTACTAAATACCTGATGGTAGCTCATGAAGATTTGGATGAACGGTTGCTGATCCAAGGAGAAGACAAACTATGGTTCCTTGGTTTACGTCTATTAGTTCCCTCTTGAATATATTATTTTTCCTTCCCTCTACAGAGAAATACTTCTTTGTCACACAAGATGAGTCATTTCTGCAGTTTTAATTCTCCCCCCAGGAGTCTTACAATAATACCAAAACCAACTCACTGAAACAATAGTGCCCTTTGCAGGCAAGAACTATAATTAAACCATTCCAATATAATCACTAACTTATGTGGGGTTCACTGACTTTCAGAGTGAAGAGCACTCTAAACTTCTTCTTCTCCAGGGTTAGAGAACCCAAGAACAAGAGGAGGAGCCAAACGAAGTCTAAGATGCAAGATACCAGCAAGAAAACGGTAAGACCAAAGTTACATGCCCAATACTGTGAATTACACTGAACTCAGTAAGTAGCTGTGGGCCTGTTAGGTACCTGGCACTGTTTTTAGGTGTGTGGGATGCATCACTAACAAAAACAAAGACCCAGCTTTCACTCGGGAGAGGGGAGGAGGGAGCAGAATTTGGAAAAGACAGACAATAAACAATAGACATATGAAGTAAACGATATATTATACAGTGAGAAGATGATAAGTGTTACAGAAAAAGAAAAAAGTAGACACAACACGGGCCAGTAATGGAGGGGACTTGGGGGATGGTTACCATTTGAAATTGGTGATCAGGGGAGGCCTCCATTGGATGTGCAAAGATGTGCGCTGGGCGGGGAGCAGCCACCTGGGGGTCACGGGATCCCTTCACAAGCTGCTCTGCCTCCTGCTGACTTGGCTTTCCCCCAGTTTTAGAAGTGGAATATTGATTCTCCTCAAATAACGGGGTTATTTACATCGAGATAGTGATTATTACTTTAAGTAACATTTTAGTCATTTAGAGTAATGTTGAAGGCAATGGAGGGAAGGGCAAGGAGAATGGTATTGCATTTATATATTTTAAAAAAACTTTCTAAAAGAAAATTATCTTCCAGGCACTATTTCCCATGTGGAAATAAAGCTAATATTTTCTACACTCCACCTGGGACATAAAAACAACCAATGTAAAAATCTTACAATGTAAAAATCTTACTGTGTAAGTACCTATTTATTCACAGTGTTACTGCATCATCTATTGTTTTGTCTTCTTTTCTAACTTCCTTCTATACATCATCCAAGCTGATGTGATCTGTTTCATAGAACATGGGATCCTGAAAGGCAAGAACTATCTACCTGACTATTTTTATTTTATTTTAAAGAGAGAAACATCGATCAGCTGCCTCCTGCACACCCCCCACCGGGGATGTGCCCGCAACCAAGGCACATGCCCTTGACGGGAATCGAACCTGGGACCCTCCAGTCCGCAGTCCGACGCTCCATCCACTGAGCCAAACCGGTCAGGGCAACCTGACTATTTTTAAATGTCTGCAAGATGTCATACATAGGCTGATACGTGACAAATACTAGTCATTCACAACCAGAGGTATCTCTTTTTTCTTATAACATGAACCTACTTTCCTTTTTAACTCGAATGCCTCAAAGCATTTAACAAACGATTCACACATATTCTAAGCGCCATCAGGGGGAGACTAGCAGTGCGGGGTGATGCAGCCAGATGCAAAAGCTGGAAAGAGGCTTTGGGAAAAAAAAAAGTAGGCTTTGGAAAGAGCCTACCTGGGTCGCAGGACTCAGCCTGACCCTGTGTCAGCTGTGCACCTTTGGGTAAGTCACTTGACATCTCCAAATTGCGTTACTTCACCTGGGAAAACTGGAAAAATCATACCTGTCCCCACGGTTTTGTGTAAATGAGCTAATGGATGCAAAAGAACCTGGCACAGTGCCTGACCCATAAAAGGCATTCAATACGTTACTTTTCTCTTCGCCAAATCTCCTCCACCCCCTCCATCCCCAACACACCCCTACACCCCCCGACACACTTCATCAGTGAGTAAATAAACGTCTTGCTTTAAACTACAAGCAGTGCGTTAGAGAGAGCCAAGTTCTCCTCACTCCATCCCCCTGGCCCTGGCAGCCTCTCGGCGGTGGAATCCCTGGTTATTTCCTTTCTCAAGGAGGAGACACTATTCTGGTTTGACAGATCCTTTCCTGGACACACTCGCAGAATTCCCTAAGGTTCTTATCGTGGCTAATGGATAACAATGCAGAGACTATGGGAGTGAGTAATCACTCTCTCCTGGCTAAAAACTTCCTTTATTGACTTCTCGAACTTCCCGTCAGCGTTTTGCTGCCAAGTCACCCTCTTGTTCTAGGCAACTATTAAAAGTAATTCTCGTGAAGCTGAAAAACACATTTAGCCTCCGACAATATATCACACGAACCTCAATTACTAGCCACTTACACGAGCAGACTATTAGGACATTAGACTATTAGAATATTTGTAAAATTAAATTGTTTACATGCCTATTTCCTTTCTTAACCCTTACTTACAATAAGAACAGGAGTGAAGAAAGTTATCTTTCCATTGTGCTTTACACAAGATAATGTAGAGCAGTGGTTCTCAACCTTCTGGCCCTTTAAATACAGTTCCTCATGTTGTGACCCAACCATAAAATTATTTTCGTTGCTACTTCATAACTGTAATGTTGCTACTGTTATGAATCGTAATGTAAATATCTGATATGCAGGATGGTCTTAGGCGACCCCTGTGAAAGGGTCGTTTGACCGCTAAAGGGGTCATGACCCACAGGTTGAGAACCGCTGATGTAGAGGATAGTAGTATTATATGTCAATAAAGGTTTATTTAGTGTCTGCAATGACAGCATTGCCTATTCTTCATTGAAAGAGAAAGTGAAAGCAAGGCAATAGCAGCTTACTCTAGGGGCTTACAGTGAAATAGTAAAAGTTTGCTATCACGTTGCCGTGTCTTATATCACTATATCCCATGCACACAGCACAGTGCCTTGAATGTAGCTGGCGGCCAATACATTTTTACTGAGTGAAATGAGTAAGTTACCATTTGATTTTATTGTGTGGACCAACATATGACCTTTCATCCCCCGAAGATAAAACACACAATCCCATTACATGGGAATTGTGCCCTCAGCACCGGAATCTAAGACCCCCCATTCCCCAAGAGTAGTGAGACCAACTTCTTCTTGAGGCAATTCTGCTTACTTTGCACATTATTCTCCCCTACAGTTTTCCTTCTTTTGTTTTTTGTCCTGAGGATATGTGTATAAAAACAGAATCGTTGTTGCTTAGTAATTCATCTGCTCCAGCTGCGTGTGTTCTGTTCCCAATCAAGATTCTCGGTTTTCAGCCTCCTCATCATTTTCATAAGGAGTTTAGTGAATTGGCCAGCTCGCTGCTTTCTCCACCTCTGCGGAACGCTGGGCCCCACGCTCCCATGCATTGCTCCTCTTTCTGTTTCTAGCTTGAGGTTATGCATGATTGTGTCACATATAATCTGTCCGCGCTCATCATGAAGTGCTCGTTGATGAACAGAGCACCACACCACACCCCACCCCAGTTCCCAAACTCTCTAGCTTCGAGTCAGGGCAGGGTTACCCCACAGTCAGAGAGGGGGAGAGGGTTCTGAGGGCCAGAAGCCAGGGAAAGCCACAAAAGCGTAGGTGGGAACACTTAAGGAGATGGGAAAATATTTTTTTTAGAGGTAAAAGCAAATAGGAAACTTGATCACCTATTATGGTTAATTCCGTTTAAAGCACTTCATTAATCACACCTATTTTTCAATGTCTAATTCTCTTGTGTGTCTCTCCATTCCGTAGACTTGTCTATATCTTTCCCACAGCTGTTTCTCTCATTTCTTACTGTTTCTCCAAAAAGGACAATAAACAGCTTCCTAGCCACATATCATCATAAACCCTGACATGTTAGATTACCCCCTGCTCAGTTTATACATCACATGGGGCCCATAAAAACTCCTCCCTCACCAGTAACCCACCTCACACCAAATTTTCACTTCCCCTTTTCCCTGCTGGGAAGGACACTTCCTACAGGAGCGACCCAGCCACACCCACCACCCCCTTCTGTGCACAGGTGCATCTCCCAGTCCCAGGACACCAGGGGACTCCTCACCTGGAAGGCAGTTGCACTCAAAAGTGAAGTCGCCGGTCTGCCGGCAGGTGCCTCCATTGACACAGGGCGAGGGTGCACATGGCACGTAAGGGCTGTCGCAGTGCTGGCCGGTGAAGCCCTGGGGGCACTGGCACTGATAGGAGCCTGGGAGGTTGAGGCAGGTGCCACCATGCTGGCATTGTCCTGGAATGTCACACTCATTGATGTCAGTCTCACATTTCTGCCCTGTGAAGCCTGGCAGGCATTTGCAGGAGAACTGGTTGGCCACGGTGGTACAGGTGCTTCCATTTGCACAGGGATGAGACAGGCAGGCATCCGTCCATTGGCACAGCTTACCTGGAAGAAGGGGAACAGAGCTCAGTACTGCCCACGGGAATGGGGGTCGGCCCCATCCTCCACACACCACACCTTCCACCCAATAGGTGACACCAGGGGGTTACTGCATAGAGAATCCCTCAGCTCTTTGAATGAATAAAATGTATTGATATCTTCCACAATCTATAATTTCTAAATAGACCTCTTGGAGGAGATAAACAAGTCAATAGTACTTCTTTTTCCTTTAAACACAACACACATGCACACATGTTCTGGGCAACATTTTACTAAAGTGGTCTGGCTGTCAATGTTGCTTGATGTGTTTGAAGAGGATGAAGAATCTCTGACTCCTTGTATATGAAAACTAGACAAAGCTAGAAGCTGTCATGAGACTAGAGTCTAGAAAGGTAACTCCTGTGCACTCTCTCAGGTAGGAAAGCCCAGGAGAAGCAAGGAAGGCTCCCGCGTGCTGGACACTAAGGCATGACTCCAAGGAAGCAAAGCAGAGAGAGGTAGAAAGAGGAAAAAACACGCCCATCTACTAATAAATTTGGTATTCATGTGGCTTTTTGTTGTCATTAGCTTAAGCTTTTTAAAAAAAACACACACAAAAGATGTGAGAACCCCTTGAATTTGTAACACTCCAAGTGGTTGTCAAAGTAAACATCCAAGTCTTTGACCCCCACAGGGAAGCAAATGGGGTCATACAGCTTTTCTAAAATAGAGAGGTGACACGTGAGCACACAGAAGTGCTCTCTGCCCATCACGGGATATAAATCAAAGAAGAAAGTGCAATAAAAATGTGGGCGCAACACATATATCTCAGGGTGCTAAGCAGAGAGAAAATGCAAAAGCTGCTGCTTTTCTTCCTACTTTTTCTTCATCCCACTGAGAGACATTTACCTACAGTGGAGAGGAGGTTAAAATGGTTCCTTCTCACAACCATATGTACCGAGTGTTTGCCTACAACGGAAATAGAAGGGTCCCTGAACTTGGTTTCCCATCAATGTGACGTGCGTGGGGCATTAACTTCTGGCCCCTGTTTCTTCCTCTAAGAGTGGAGATTAGCTAATAAAGTCTGACTAGGAAGGGTATAAGGCCATCACAAAACCAAAAGGGTGAACTTGACCTGTGACAGACAAAAGTGGCAGATGTGCAAAGATGACCAGAACCCTGCAGAACACCAAGGAGAAATCCTTTTAATGACAAAGGAAGGTGTTTTAATTTGGGGGTCATTTCAGAGTAACATTTAAATTATAAAGAAGGCATTACCGCCCTGGCCAGGTGGCTTTTGGTTGGAGCGTTGTTCTGTACACCACTGGAATTCTCTCCTTTGTTTGTGGCCTGAGAGACGCTTTTTGTTATGCTGATGTATCAGCATGAAAGGGTCGCCAGGTCTAGAAGGGAATTTTTGTTCAACAACTGAGACATTTTGTTCCCTGAACAACTTGGTCAGAACTGAATTGTTCAAGATGGGAGATGTTCAAGAACGAAGAGGTTTCACTGTATTCTCGTAACCACCAGATCTCTTCAGTGACTCATGGCATCAATGCTATCGCAGTCATGATGGAGATGGAGATAATGGATCATCCCAACTATTTTCTACCCTTACCAACACCCTTCAATGAAAAATCAATACACCAAGAATTCCAAACTAACTGATCCAGTCTAGTTTTCTGAGTACGTTTTTTCATTTTTTGCTTATTAGATTTACTGAATCATTGGTGTTGTCGGGGACAAAACGGTTCTCCTTTTCTCATCTAACTTAATAAACACTTATGGTTCATTTTGAATAAAGCTCAGACCTACCTTTGAAGAACCCATTATCCAGTCAGATGAGAGCCATGTAAAAAAATTAATTACAATAAATTGTGACACATAAAATAATAGAACATAGACACAAACTGCCTAAAAGACTCATGAAAGGGGCAGGAAGACAGAGTTTTAAATAACATTGGGCAATCGCCAATTATAGAAAAGGGCATTCCCGGCAAGGGGATGTGCAACAGCATGGAGGCAATAGGAAGTATGACATTTTCAGGAAATGATGAGAATGATGGCGTGACTAAAGCTACATGCTGGCGGGGAGGTGAGGCTATAAAAAGATGTAAGGTCTAGACTGTGAAGGGCTATGGAAACCATGTAAAAGTGTTTGCAGCTTACCCTGTGGATGACAGGAACTCACTGGGCATTGTACTCAGGTGACTTTACGGTATGAGTGGATTTGCATTTATAATTAAAGGCATGACAATGTGACCAGCGCACGAGATGGGGAGATGATAAAGGCAAGGAGACCAGTTAGGAAATGACTGTGGGAGTCCAGGTGAGACATGACAGGGACCTCAACTGCAGAGTAGGAGAGCAATGGAGGCGGAATAGACAGATGAGAGGTAATTCAGTGGGTGGGTTGGGTGACGGAGTCTAAGCGGGGTAAGGGAAGGGAGAGGGAGTTTCTAGTTTGAAGTAGTTGGAGTGTACCACAATTTCTATCAACATGTTGAGTTTGAGGTACCTGTTGAATTTCCAAGGATAATATGCAATACTTAGTTAGAAATATGAGTCTGATTGTTGGGGTCAGGGTGGAGCAAAAAAGGTGACTACCAGAGTCATCAGCAAGTGATGAAGATGAAGACAAGAACAGTTAAAGCCAGCAGAGACAGAGAGTACCTGGGGAGAGCTGAAGTAAGACTTAAAAGAGGCCTCAAAACAGAATTCCAAGGAACACAAAAATGCAATGGATGAGGACAAAGCAATGCAGGAGCAAAGGGAATAATCAGAGTTCAGAAAGTCAGAACAGCCAATGCCCTGAATGTCTAGGGAGAGGAGATTTCAAGATGCAAGTAATTAATAGCATGAACAGCTTTTCTGTCGGCAATAGTGAGGTGATGCTGGTCCCCAATTCTGACAGGTATACTTTACACAGTCAAATGCTTCTGAGTATTTCTTTCTCTTTCTCCTCTCTTAAAACTCTCAAAAAAGAAGCTAAAAATAGTTGTCCGGAACATTCCAGTAACTTACCATAATGTTAAGTATGTACCCAGTTGGGGGACCTTAAGAGGCAGATGTCAAGAGCTAAAAGATGCTAAATAAAGACACATACTGAGAATAGGAAAGTTTGGGCCCACGTCCCACTGGATACCTGTGAAACCAACTTGGCAGGTGCACTCGTAATCATCCTGGCTGAGCACATGGCAGGTGCCTCCATTCAGACAGGAAGGGGATGCATAGCAGGGGTGCGTGGTCGAATATTGGCAGTCCTCGCCTGTGAACCCCGGAGCGCACTGGCATGTGGCCTTCCCCAATATGGCCTGGACCACGCATGTCCCACCATTCTGGCAGCGGTTCTTCCCACAGGGGTCTCGATGTTGACAATATTCTCCCAAGAAGCCCTCTGGACATCTGTGTGGGAAAGAGAGTAGTCCATGAAAACACTTGACTTCTTATAAATAAAAAAACTTACAAGATCATGCATTCCAGTCAAGAAAGCATTAGATTGAGAATCCACAGGCCTGAAGACACAACTGCAAAACTGCCTTGATTTAGGAGAAGTGTTTAGAAAAGTTAATCACACATTCCCAAGTCCTTTTGAGTCTAGGCTGGGGACAGAATACTAGGTGGTGATTCAGCATGGTCTGCCATGGCCAGCCAACATGACTCTTATTTAAAGCAAATTACAACCAGAGATCTTTTTCCATGTACGTACAGACTGATATGGTATAATGGCACCTTTTTATGCAGCATTGTTGATACTTGTCTGTTTAAATTCCTCTCCTATTTAAAATACATAAATTACTGGACTTCCAGTCAAGATGGTGGCATAGATAAATGCAGTACCCATCCTCTCACAACCACACCAAAATTACAACTAAACTACAGAATAAACATCATTCAGAATCACCTAAAATCCAGCTGAATGGAAGTCCTACAAGCAGGGATTTAAAGAAGAAGCCATATCGAGACTGGTAGTCAGAATTTAATAAATGTTGAAATTATTATTCCTGCCACTGGGAGTACAGACTCTAGAACCAGACCACCTCTATTTCAGTCCCAGTTCCCCATTTATTCGATGAGTGATCTTGAGCAAGTTACTAAACCTACTTTGTTATAAAATGGATTTAATAATCATGCCTACCTCATCAGACTCAAATAATTATAAAGCACTAAGAATTATATCAGTACACAGCAAAACACCATGCATTTATTAAGTAAAATAAAATCACTGGCTCACTACTTCAACAACAGAACAGTCTTCAGTGTGGGCGGATCCCATTGTCAGAAAGCTCTTCCTTCCTGATGTCTTAAAACTCTTGCCTCCCTCCTAGGTATATACCCAAGGTAGCTGAAAACATGAGAAGTCCATACAAAAATTTGTAAAGACATTCGTATCAGTACTGTTCACAATACCAAAAAGTAGAAATAAATAAAATGTGGTACATCCAGACAATGGAATATTATTTAGCCAAGAAAATGAATAAAGATCCGATACATGCTATGACCTGGATAAACCTGGAAAACATCATGCTAAGTAAAATAAACCGGACACAAAGGCCACAGATTGTGAAATGTCCATTTCTATGAAATGTCCAGAATAGGCAAATACATAGAGATTAAAAAAAATACTGCAGCCAGGAGTTGGGAAGAGGAGGAAATGGAAAATGACTACTAAGGACTAGAGAGTTTCTTGGGGTGGGGGAGGAGTTAATGAAAATATTTAGAAATTAGATCATGGTAATGGTTACACATAACTGTGAATATACTAAATTGTACACTTTAAAAGACTAAATTTAATAGTATGTAAACTTTATCTTTTATTTTCCTTTAAATTCTACCTCCCTACAATTTCCACATATTGGTTATCCCTGTTAAAGGTACAAACCTCTGCTTTCTTACAGAAGCCCTTCAAGAATCCAAAGATAGTTATGGTGACCCTTTGTTTTCTTTTTTCCAGGATTCAATCTTTTGGCCTATTCCAGGGGTGGGCAACCCCTGGCACGTGTGCCAAACATGGCACGCCAGTAACTTTTGCTGGCACGCGAAACCCTCTCTTGTAATTTTCCATTTAC
>NW_005370187.1:368873-383200 GCF_000412655.1 Myotis brandtii | reverse complement strand
ACCTTAAGAGATATCAAGTAGGTGTAACATGTTGTCAAAAAATTAGGGTTGGCACACAGAAGAATTTTGAGTCAGAGATTTTGCTGGTTTTGGCACGCACTCACAAAAAGGTTGTCCACCCCTGGCCTATTCCTCAGTACAGGACAACTATTTCTGGCTCAGCCGGCGTGGCTCAGCAGTTGAGCATCGACCTATGAACCAGGAGGTCATGGTTCGGTTCCTGGTCAGGATACATGCCCGGGTTGTGGGGTGAGAGGAGGTAGCTGATCAATGATTCTCTCTCGTCATTGATGCTTCTATCTCTCTCTCCCTCTCTCTTCTTCTCTGAAATCAATAAAAATATATTAATTAAAAATGTAAATAAATCAAAACCTCAAAAAAAACCATATAAATAAATTATTTCTGGACTTCCTCACTATTTTAGTAGCTCTTCCATGCTTAAGATAACAATAGTAATAATGACAGTCACCAACATTTTTTAAAGCACTTACTATGTATTATGTATTTGCTAAGCATTTTACAGCTTTTATTACTCCTTATAACAGTATATTATATTATGATCTCCACTCTGTATATGAAGACCTTGAAGCTTAGAAAGATTAAGCTAGTAGGTAGCAGAGGCATCAAACCTATGCTGCTCCCCCAACTGGATGATTCTAGTTCATCCAAAACCTCTTTAAAGCGTGGGGCCCAAAATGGGAAAAACAAACAAACAAAGAAAAAACATAACACATATGTTCTTTTTGGAACAGCACAGAACTGGACATGATGTTTCCACTACAGCAGCCTAACACGTGTTCACTTTTTTTAAAGCCACAAAATACTATTATGTGCTCCCAGATGATTTCCCCCCCACATGAACTACTTTTATAACACATTTCTTTATCCTTTAGTCGTACATGTTTAACCCAATAATTTAACCTATTATTTGTTCCTTTTAAATTCACCATGCTGAATCTTTTCTCCAAGTTTTCTTGATTGAGATGCCTTACCCTTCACAACTAGCATTAGTGCCCAGCCCTTCAAATCCAAGTCCCTTAGAATCTGAGACCTGCTCCTCTGCCCCACTCCTCCCAGCTGTCTTACCGCTCAGCAGTCCGTAACACAAACTCTCCTGATTACTTCCACACTCTTGTATGCGGTTTCCTTTATAAAAATCATCTTTCTACTTTACAGTGAGAAACATCATCTTTTCCCTTCTGTTATGTCTAATTTATGTTCCTTTCTTCCATCTTTGCTTCAAAGATCTGCTCAAAACCAATGTCCTCCATTTAGCCTTTTCCAAACCATCCTACCCATCTCTGATCCCTCCGACAGCAGATGCAGTGCCATGCTATGCGCTACATTATTTGTACAGTGTGGCTCTTCTTCCTTTAAGCCACTGCTATGTCTTTCCTGTGCCTCTGTCAAACTCCCATTTGATTCTCTGTGTGAGGTGGAGGGAGAGGAAGGGCATGTCTTGAGACCCTGGTGCAGGTGCCTTGTATACCAGGAGCATTATGTACCATTAGGCAACTGATTCCAAAGCAGCTTAAATTTGCCCAGCCATGTGGCTCAGTGGTTGAGCTTCCACCTATGAACCAGGCGGTCACGGTTCGATTCTCAGTCAACCCGGTGAGGGCACATGCCCGGGTTGCAGGCTTGAGCCCAGTGCGGGGTGTGCAGGAGGCAGCCGATCAATGATTCTCTCTCATCATTGATGTTTCTAGCTCTCTCTCTCCCCCTCTCCCTTCCTCTCTGAAATCAATAAAAATATATTTTTTTAAAGCAGCTTACATTTCATATGATGGATAAAGTCAGTTTTCCAATCAAGTCTGCTAAAAAATTCCCTTCCAACCCCATACTGCTCTGCCTGGTAGAACACAGGCCAACTCAACCCTAAGAATCATCCTGAGGTACAAGATTAGCCCTCAGTCCCCAGGAGGCTCGGCAGAATTCTGGACATGGACAGAAAGGGGAGAACTGGGTAAGGGAGACGGCTAGAAATAAAGGGCCCGTGTTTCCCAAGGCAGGAGACCTTTCACCTCTGCAAATCCCTGTTCAACTGTAAGACAAGTACACACATACCCCGTCAATCTGAGTGGGAATTAAGACTCGGCCTGAAAACAAGGGCCTGAATACCTCTCTTCTTGAGTTGGCCCAAGCTGCGTGAGGGTAGAGGCTGGAAACACGGCCAATCACGCAAGTTCCCTCGCAGGCCTACAGTTCTACTGCGCTAACCCAGGAAAGCTTTCTTGAAAATGGCCTACATCTTGAATACAGATCTATGTAAAATATAACCCAATAAACCTAACGGCTGCCTTTTGTTCCCGAACTATTTGAACGCCTGCCTCCTGGAGGGAACAGATCCGCTTAGTTCAGTGCTTCTCTCGGCGACACCCTCCCATTCTGTCCCCCCTTCTTCAGCTCGGGAACTCTGAAAGAGCCCAGTCCACAGAGGAGGCTGGGAATACAGGGAGAGTTGGGGGGAGGGGAGCTGGTTTTCCTGTAAAATAATTCCCCAAACTGACCTGAATGCCTATCAGGTCCATGTAGGAGGTCACAGTTTGATTCCTGGTCAGGGCACATGCCCGGGGTTTGGGCTCCATCCCTGGTGTGGGGCGTGCAGGAGGCAGCCAATCAATGATTCTCTCTCATCATTGATGTTTCTATCTCTCTCCCCCTTTCCCTTCCTCTCTGAAATCAATAAAATATATATATTTTTAAAAAAAGAAATGCACTCACTCACTGTTACTATTCAAACACACATGAAGTGAAGGGGAGGGAGGGAGGGAGGGAGAAAAACAAGGAACTCCTCCTAATGGAACCAGAAGACTTTCCAATGGAAAGGATGCCCACGCAGCCCCCCTCGGCCAAACAGATGAGAACCAGACCCCGGTTCTCACATGTCACCCGCAGCCTGGATTCGTTTACATGTAGCCACTTTACAGATTTCAACGGCCCTGGGATTTGAATAGCAAGTCCAAGCTCTCTGGCAGTGGCTGCGGCTCGGAATCAGTCTCCCTAGTAATGCAGGACAGAAAAATTTGTCCTTTCAAGTTTCCTGAGTGAATAGCCACTCGTCTAGAGAAAAGCTGAAAACACTGTAGCGGCGTGTCAGCTCCAAGATGACCAACGTCTGAGCAGGAAATAAGCCCCTTTCCAAATACAAGCCAGTGTTCTCTGTCCTTGTTTTCTCCACCGAATGTTCTGTATCAGCAGGGTGAGCCCACATTGCAGCCAGGGCTGTGCTGCAGCTTTGCCTTTCGCCTTTTTTTTTTTTTAAAGCGAGGATTTGGTCATTAAAAAAAATAAAACAACAAAGCAAAACCCCTACCGCATACAAGGAGAAGAAAAAGAGAGGCGGGCTTTACAAAACAGCTATTTCCAAATCATGATTTTTTAAAAAACTATACAGAATGTGGAACGGAGGGGAAAAAAATGTCTCATGTGGGTTGCGTCGGCCCTGCAGCTGCTCCTCATTAAAGATCCTCTTTACTCCCTCTGGGCTTGTTTCCAGCAGAAAATTCTTTACACAGAACTCTGCTTTCAACCCACTTTCTTCTTGCTCTCGGCCTCCTGGCCCCCCAATCCGCAGTGGCAGCGTGCCCTCGCTGAGCTCTAGAGGGGGGAGCTGTTGTTAAGGTAAATGAGGTAAGGGCAGGAGGGAAAAAAAAAATAACAAAACCCAGAAACCAAATTAAGCATTGGTCAGTAACAAAGGTCTGCAGTTTGAAAGGGCCCCAAATCAGCCTGTTCTTTTCTGTGACCATAATGCCAGCTTAGTTTCCTGCTCCCCCTGTTAACGTAGATAAAAATAATCGCTAACAGCCAAGGCTAACTGTAACCAGTGAAAGTTCCTATTTAACATTTCATTCCCAAGGCTCTGGCTGCAAACTTCTAGAGGCCTTAGAGCCTACAGAATCCAGTCTACAGTCTTCGGCTGGCATTCCAGAGGCCCAATCCATTAGTCAAACCTCATCCCCCCCTCCTCCCAGTACCTCCAGTTTGACATCTCATCAGACTGTCAACTTGTTCATGCGGTAACTCTGTGTAAAGGTAACTAACTGGGTTATGCTAATCACTGACATGGGAGGGCGGGGGGAGGAAAAGAAACATATGCATGAAGATTCCAGTTCACTTCCTTCCTGGTGAAGAGGGAAGAAAAGGGAGAAGCTCTGTCATGTCGACTTCTTCTTCCCTTTCTCACTCCCACTCACCCCGCCTCCCACCCCACCCCACCCCCAATACACTATAGCTTACTCAGCAAGAAGGAAAGACAAAAAGAACTAAAAACAGTATTCGAATATAGAGTTAGGACTGGTTACTGGGCTGGTTTGTGGTAAAACACACTTTCCAGGGCTTTGCTGGTTGGATGTAAAGGAAACAAAGACAAATATACCCTCAATTTCTCTCTCTCTCTCTCTCTCTCTCTATTTTGTATGCACACACACACAACTTTTTAAGCACAACTAATAAACACTACCAAATACTGCAGGACAGCCCATTTTTCTACTATGTAAATTCGGCTTCCGGAACAGAACATTTCTGCTTTTCTTGTAGAGGTATTTCAGAAAATGTTAATCTTGGTTCCCACATTAGGCTGAATGCTTCCAAATTAAAAGTTTCCCACAGGAAAAGAATTTCACGGGGAATTGTGAGGCTGGGAATCATCTGAAACACCACCCCACTTGGTGTTCATGGGTTCAGCTTTTTCACCTCCCCCCACCCCCATCTGAATAAAGCAGTAAACACACGCTGATTTTAATAAATCCAAACCCAAAAGAAGCTGCAATGATAAAAGCTTTAAAGCTGTTAATTCACAGCCTCATTCATCTTCATCAGAAACTATGAAATCAGTCACCACTGCAATGGGAAACCATGCTTTATTTACACAAGAATTTGCACATGCCCTTATCTTCCAGTTTACAGTCTGCGCTCATTTATCAGAACTCAGAAGCTGAACCGAGCACCCAGTCTCTTCCATCATCACTGGGAAGATTGGGCAAGGGCACACACACGGCGCTGAAAGCCTGGTGTTGCTGTTCTAACAGGAGGTGGTCTTTCTCTGTCTCCCAGCACACAATCAGTATCTTCCCATATTTCACTGCTCTGAACCCTGAGGGGGGAAAAACGTCTACTTGTGATTAAAACATGGCAAACATACTCTAACCACACGAGTTTACAAAAAGCACCCTTCACGGTAATAGGCAAAAATGAATGAATGAAGCCAGTTGTTCCCAAGCTACGCACTGTACAGTTATGGTACACGCTACAGCCTCTTATGGAGGAATCTGAGCTGCTGATAAAATACACAAGGCTAAAAATGACTGACGAGTGTGTAGTTCCCAAGCTACGCACTGTACAGTTATGGTACACGCTGCAGTCTCTTATGGAATCTGAGCTGCTGATAAATTACAGAAGGCTAAAAATGACTGACGAGTGTGTAAAACATGGTGTGGGAAGAGATGCACCAAATTTAAAATTGCAGGGAATCGACCACTTCATTAAGTTCATGGAGGACCTTTTCCCAGCTATCATTTATATATATTCTCTCAACACATAAACGCCTATTTTATTTCCCCAGCTCATGATGCATAACATTTAGGAAAGAATAGGTGATATCCCATAATTAGAGTCTGCGTCTGTGGAGACTAATTATGAACTCTGAGAGTCAGTGTCAGCCTTTGCCTGGAAGGAAATGAGTCAACTTTTCATTAGTAATCAAGTCTGTCCGCTTTTTAAGTGACCCAGAAATTCAAGGCTATAAGTTTTAACAATATGTGATAGAGAATCAGACATCACAATCATTATATACAAATAGGACTAAAGCAAAAAAAAAAAAATTAAAGTCAAAGAGGTTCTTGAGGTACTTTTCAGGATGACTGAGGTTTCAGAAGGGGCGAGTTGCCCAGTAAAATAATTCCTCAAGGAGATGTGTCCGGCTTACACAACAGGAACCAGCATTTCAAAATTTTAAAGGGACAGGTGATTAAATGGCTAAGGCTCTACATGGTCTAGGCAAGAGAATCATAACCACTATCAAATGTTTTCCACACAGTAGAGGCAGCCCTGGTTTATTCTGGATAATTGAGGGTTTGGATATATACTATATAATCAGAGGAAACAAGCAGTAAAAGACATGAGCTAATTTGGGGTAACCAAAGATTTGGCTAACAGATGCTTACTCTCTCTGGATCCCTGAACTGGACTGGACGAGGCCAGTGATGTGCTGGACAGAAGAGATTTAGAGTTGGGATGCTCGAACTCTCAGTTAAGACAATGCACTAGGCTGTGTATGAAAACGACCCTGTTCTTAGTGTTTCTGCTTTTCCATCACTCCTCCTATCCCAGCCTATTCTTCTTTGTGCCTCAGAGATACTTGAGTTCTGATTGTAAACGGTGTCCGCAAGCCTACCTGGCTGCTCTGTGCTGGAAGCAGAACAAGAATCAACAGTCAAGTCCAAAAAGGTCTGAGGGGGCGGCAGGGAGGTGGTGGTTACCCCAGCTGCTCCCAGGTCTTCCCCTCATCCCTCACTCCAGATATTCTGTCCTCAAGCCCTCCAGCCAACATGTGCTAAAGGAATGAGTTTTTAATCACTTGTCTGTTGCTACAAAACCAGATTAATCTACCTACTGATTTCGTAAACCTCACACAAACTGAAGTACAGACAGAGAGGGCAACCAAGATGTAGAAAAGTTTTAAAACTATGTCATTAAGAAATAAATGATGAAGATATTGGTAATAATTTTTCCAGGAAA
Organism: Myotis brandtii; assembly: GCF_000412655.1. Classification (NCBI taxonomy): domain Eukaryota; kingdom Metazoa; phylum Chordata; class Mammalia; order Chiroptera; family Vespertilionidae; genus Myotis; species Myotis brandtii. Next base: position 376,459 of record NW_005370187.1, on the reverse strand, counting down.
TGATAGCCCTTCCACTTCCATCATTCTCCCTATCCACCTCCTACAGCATCATCAGTATTTTCAGATTTATGACTAAGTTACCCACTAAAACCCCTCTGATTTTCGCCTTCTCTCCCGCAGTTGCTCCCTTGTCTGAATCGCCATAGCTCATAACATCTGTGCGGCTACATTGGGCAATTACAGATGGATTTTATTTCATACATACATGTATGCCTCATCTCCTCAACAAGATGGCAGGATGTCAGAGGACTGCCACCACGTCATATGCCAGAGAAATACAACATTTGCCATCAGACTGCCAAGTATGTGTACTTGTGACAAGGAAGTCAGACAGCTCAGGCCTCTTGGGTTTTCCTGTCTCTTCACAATCCCCACCACAGTGCTCAATCATAGTGGCTAGCTCAATAAATACCAGTGTGATGAAAATTAAACATTTCTTTGAAGAGTTATAGATTGAATGTGTGTATGCCCCAACCCAATTCATATGCTGAATCCTACTCCCAATGTGATGGTATTTGGAGGTGGAGCCTTTAGGAGGTTTAGGTAGATGAAGCCATGAGGGTGGGGTGCTCACTGTGGGATTAGTGCCGTTATAAGTAGATGAAGGGACCAGAACTTTCTCTCCCCACCATGTGAGGGTATAGCGAGATGGCGGCAGACATCTGCAAACCAAGAAGAAGGTCCTCACAGAGAACCAGCACCTTGTCTGATCAAGTCAGCCAGACCTTAATCTTGGACTTCCCAGGCTCCAGAACTGTGAGAAATAAATGTCTGTCATTTAACCCACCCAGTCTGTGGTTGTAGCAACCAGAGCTAACTAAGATAAAGAGTGAGGATCCTGCAGTTCTTCAGAGTCTATCTAACTTTCAGTGTTCAAGATACAAGTTTATAGGTATAGCAACTGTGGGAAAGTGGCCGAATCTATATAGATTCAGTACCCTAAATGCTACTATTCTACATAACTCCTAACCAGGTTATTTTCTCATTAACACCTACCTTCTCCTCAGAATTATATGAAGAAGAAAATTGGATATAATATTCCAGTTAGATGTGTTCACTGAGGAATACCACCTGTCACTTAAATAATACCCTTATTCGTCTTTGCTTTCACTTTTCTTTTATAAAGGCCTTTTCATAAAGATCCAAGTAAGACACTACTTAGGAGAGGAATGTTTTAAAAAGAATATAACTGCTGTAAGGAAAGGCTGAAGGCATCAGTATAAGAGTCAATAACACGTACTTAGACCCATAGAACAGTGCCTACTTGGACCCATAGAACAGTGCTGGTGAAGATTACTGACGATGGCTAGATGTAGAGAACTCTGGGAAGCCCCAGAGGCACTAGTATACCTTCAATTAAGGTGTGAAGTAAAAAACAACTAAGACAAATATGAAAATAAAATACACACATAATACACACATACGCACAGTGGGGGTGAAGGAGACACTAAAGTTCATTCCCAGCTACAAAGTTCCTAGGTGCAGGATGTTGAAAAGAGGCTTAATGAAAACCTCCATCACACGCTCACATTTATGGTAGCTTAACAAAGAAAACAGCACTTGGAAATGTCTCCATAATTACATTTTTATCACATTCTAAGATTCCCACCCCATGCATTCAATCTGGCGAGTCTTGATGAAAGACGGATAGCCAAAATTTAAAATGAAGGATTTAATTAAGCTGCTCCAGATCCTGAAAGAGAAATATTTCTCATCCTGCTTAGTCACGAGAAAAAAAGGGAGCAAAGAATTCCTACATGATATTAATAGTGCTGACACGCCACTACGAAACAATAAGAAAGAAACTTTACATAGGATTATGGTTAACCTGGGGACTGTGTTGAAAGAAGTCTAGCTAAACTCACATCTATTCACGCCAGCTTTGCAGGACAAAATTAGTTGATTTAATTTACTGGCAGTTACCCAAGACAAGTGAAAGGATACAGGCCAAGCCTATGAACCATCTTCTCCTACTTTGCCATCTAGCAATGATGTTTATAAAGGTTCCAACCTAAAGAATAAGGATTAGTTAAAAGAGTATGGGAATTCTGTTGTTAAATATTGATAAGAAGCTGATAATCAAGACTTCTTTTATGAAAAATTCCTGAGGAATGCTTAACATATTTGTTAAAGGATGTTTCAAGGATATGTGTTCATTAGAAGAATCCCATGGGAATGGTACTGTTAGAGGACCGGACTGTGCTTCCTCAACAAGGAAAGCCTTACAGGACACACTTCTATACATCTGTAACTCACTATGCAAATGTGAGGTGCTATGTTTAACAACCTGTGACTTTGTGGTGGCAGCAAGGTTTACCAGAAGTCGTTGTTGAATCTGACCTGTCTCAATTTCACAGCTGCAGAAAATCTGTCTGAACTTGCTCATCTTTCATTAGGAAAAAGAAGGGAGAAGTTTCAAGTTTTTCAACCTGGTTTTCTCGACTAAAAAGCATTTTAATTGACAATATCCTGTAACCTCACCTTCAATGCCCTCTTCTTACATTTCATCTGCAGTAATTTCACTGAGATTTCCAGTCAAAGGCCACTTCTCAGAAATGCAGCATTAGCCGAGCCTGGTCCACATACGCTCATGTAGCTACAAGCAGGTTCAACGCCCCTAGTCTTCTCCAAGCTGCCTAGGCCTACCTAATGCTACTGGCTCTATTTTAAAATTGGGAACTCTATACAGTAGAGTTTTAATCATATCCCTTAATCTGGAAAATTACCTTTCATATTCTTTCAAATGTTCCACATTCCCTTTACAGAATGTGGTTTGTACTATCACTTTAAAATAGGCAATTCTGTCCCCATTTTACTGATAGGCAAATTGAGACTCAGAGATACAGCACATTTGCTAAGAGGTCAGCTACTTAAGAGTTATGTGATCTTGGGCAAACATTTAACCTTTCTGAGTTTCCATATACTCACTGGTAAAACAGGGATATTAAGACTAACTGCTTCCTATGAGGGCTAAAATGCATGTAAAGAGCTTACCTGAGCACAGAGCCTGGCACATAATAAGTGTTTGATAAATATTAGCTAGCATACTATTCTTTAACTTGTCAAAGATCTGAGTGGCAACAGGAATTATGGCTCAAACCCAAGTCCATTTGACCTACACCCTATGACCTCTCCATGCCACCAGGCAGGATCTTCCAGATGCCTCAATCCAGTCCCAGTGCAGGCTGAACCACACCGAGTATGAGGCAATAGAGAGAAATCAGCAATACTGATCTATTCTTTATTTAAAATTTGGAAATTTTTTATCATAGTTTTTTGCATTAATTTTGATTTTTGAACTACTTCATAAAAACATTATTTAATCTTGATTACTGAGTTTTTGGCACCCACTCACCTAGCCCTGGCCCCAGCCCCTTCCACTGGTGGCTCCACAGGACAGTCCATCTCTTCATAGGTGACTTGATGAGACTCCAGCCACACTCATTCTGAGCCTCTTTAAGAAGTCCAGGTTAACACACTGATGATTATTATATGGCTTCCCAAAGAAGAGTGAAATAATGTGGTAACACTATCAATGAATTACTACCACAGTCACAGTTGTCTGTTAGATTGCTACATATGGTATACATAAATAGCATGTGCTGAAAAATTCTTGAATTAATAACTCCTTAAGCATCGCATTAAAAAAAAACCACACAAAGATTACTCTGTGAAAGTATTTAGTAAGCCAAAAGGCAGCATTCTTCATTTTATGGTAAAGATAAAAAAATATGAAAAAGTGGCCAGCAAGGAAAATCATTAGTCATTAATATTTAATGTACCTTACAGCTAGTTGACAAATTTTAGGTAAAATGTGACACAAAGTTGTATTTAATAACATATTTATAATGATTTACTTTATTATTATTATTATTATTTTTTTTTTATCCTCACCCAAGGATATGTTTTTAATTGATTTTAGATAGAGAGGAAGGGAGAGGGACAGAGAGAAAAACACCAATGTGAGAGAGAAACATCAATCGGTTGTCTCCTATATGCACCCTAGCAGGGATCGAACCTACAACCTGGGTCTGTGCCCTGACTGAGATTCACACCCATCACCCTCTGGTGCACGGGACAACGCTCCAACCAACTGAGCCAGGGCTATCATGATTCACTTTAAAATGTAGTTTTCAATTAGATACTTTACCAAAAAGTAGAAATTCTCAAATGCAATCACCGACCCACAGGATCCTATGTAACTCATGGTGACTTTCCATTGTTTATCAACCACTATGCTGTAGAAAATTTTGAAAGACTACAACTATAATTTTTATCATTAAAACTAATGGCAGACAAGGACTTTAAATAATATCAGACCAACTCTCCTGCTTTCAATAATTATGAACTCTGGACAGAATATTAAAGGTACCAGAGAGTAACCGAAAGCAGACAAAAACTGGAAGGGATATGAGGCTCACAAAAAGAAGAGCAAACTTCCTTTTCCCTGAAGGCATTCCCCAGTCCATATAGCAGAAGAGGGAGAGAGTGCGAGTAGAAAAAGGAAGTCTCACTGGCTGAGCAGTCAAAGGTGTCTGGACCCATCAGAGCAGCTGCAACTTGAGGAGCCAGCACCACAGACAGAGAAGTCCTGAGTGCCAACAACTCCACTCGAATCCGTAAGTGATTCCTGACTAGGCATGAGCAAGATGATAGGTAGGAGCCCAAGAGAATGCAAGAGTTGGAAGGCTGAAAGCCTGAGCATGGTTCTGGGGAGTGGGAGGTTTGAATTCAAGTCCTACCAAATTAGAGGTGCTTGGGAAACACCCGGGATTGGGGAAACACCACTAGTTTCCACCGAATCCTCTTAGGGGTCATACTTTGGTATGGCCCATATCCCAGGACTAAGACTTAAACCATCAGACTAAGGGCCTAACAGACCCACCAAAGCAAAGCCTAAAACCAAGCCCTTCACAGGATCATGGTGATCTTCCCGTAATGCAGCTGCCTGCTAGACCAAAACTCAGTGTTCTTTAGTGGAAGATAAACTTGAAGATGCATCACTCATGATGTCCAGTAAGTATGAAGCACAGAAAAATTGTACCCACAGTCAAGAGAAAGCGATGTTGAGAGAAACACACCCAAAGACGAACCAGATGTTAAGAACTGACAGACAAGGACTTTAAATAATTATGATAAGCATGTCTTAAAAATGCACACTTTGTGAATTTTACAAATAGTAACCTCGCCCACCCCCAACATTCTAGTGAACTTGAGTTGCCCATGATTTTTAATCAAATTGGGATTTGGGATGGTTTATATCGGAAAGTCTGAGACAAGCAACTTGAAAGTGATTAATGACAGCTAAACTTAATTATATATTTACACCTCCCAGTAGGACAAGGGAGAGAATGAAATGTCTTATCTCTCTGTAGTGAGAGGGCTTTATTGAGATCTGACAACAACTATTTAGGAGCAATGATTGAGTTTTATGCAAGATTACACAGGCTCTCCTTGCCTGGCATCCCAATATAATCACAGACTGACTGACTACTTAGACTCCTAACAGTGAAAAGAAAAAACAACAGAGTTGAGCTGTGTACAAAACGAACCTTTGCAAGTACTTATCCTCATCCGTCAATGTGATCTTACCAAGGATTTCTATAATTTCTGTAAACAATCATTATATTTTAGCTGAATCAGTAACATTAGGCTCTTTATACAGATAGTCAGATACCTTCTACTTTAAAACGTTTTCCATTAATTTCCACTCCACCCACCAAAGGAATTTGGCTTTAACTTTCTTTTCTTAATCCACTAAGCAATCTCATAAATAAAAGATAATCATATGCCCTGCATGTCTGATGTAATTCTTATAAACCTTCTAAGTGTTCTAATATTCATTTACCATTTTGTGAAAATAATATGTACTGAACAAGCTGGATTACCTACCTTCTTTCCCCAGGGAAAAACAACATTGATGAAGATACATTGAAAGGTCTGTAAGTAGATGTTACTTTTGCTTAACATTCTATGGCGAGTCTATGGCCTGGGACTGACTTGCCTCCCTGATACTGTCCTTGCATTTCTTGCGTCCACTTATGCTGACACTGTCACTCCTGAAGATGCTAATTTATTTTACTCAGGTAGAGAAACACTCTTTTCCCCCCAAGTTTAGTTGTTCATATTGGTCTCCCAAAAGGATGGCCTTGCCCATTTTTTTTTTCTTACTGAGCCTTTCTCAAAAAACTTGTTTCTCTTACAACAGGGTTGGAAGACACCTGAGGGACCCACCCAGAACTATATCCATAAGCAATCCACCCCATCAACAATGAGTAAGTATCTAGGGACAGAACTCAGGCAGCTCTGTTTACGTCATTCACAAAGCGAGTTCCCTGTTGCCTAGCAGTGCTTCTTCCATAAACTGGGGGCAACAGTCTCTCACCTTGGTTGGAGAGTTGGAGACTAGCAGCCCACAAATCTGTTTGCTCCCAAAAGCGATCCTTAGTGTCCTTTCCTGGTAAGTGCTCAGAAATTGGTCTCCTCTAGAAACCATCTCTCTCTATGTCAGACCACAAATATGTAGGCCAACTCTTAGACCCTATTTATAAGGTGAAATATCTCCAAATAAATTGGAAGTAAACGAAATTGCCTACCATCCTAGATGCTATGTGAAGCAAATGAAATTCTTAGAGAGGACCGGTTTCTTCTGAAGACAAATGGATTTTTAAAAATGTGAACGATGATATCTATTGAGCACTCTTTGGTTCAAGAAACATATTGCTAAACACTAGCTACATGCCAGGCATTATAACTATACAAAGATGCATAAGACCAGGACCTTACAACCTAGTAAGAGAAACCAATATATCAATAAATGATCATAATGTAATGGGTTAACTATCACAAGAGAGCTGAATAATAGAATAACGCAAGTAGCTAAGACACCAGATGCCAAAAAGGGACTTAACAAGATTTCAGTGGCCGATTCTAAGGTATTAAGTTCCTTCCCTTTTTATTTCCAGTTGTGCTTCTGTTCTTAAGAGGAAAATGTATCACATGTTTTGAGGTGGGTTTTTTTTCCAGCTAGAAAAACTAAGTAAACAGCACATAATCAGTTACATAAAAAATTTCATTTCCGCCCTGACCAGTTTGGCTCAGTGGATAGAGCGTTGGCCTGCAGACTGAAAGGTCCCAGGTTCGATTCCAGTCAAGGGCATGTACCTTGGTTGCAGGCACATCCCCAGTGGGAGGTGTGCAGGAGGCAGCTGATCTATGTTTCTCTCTCATCGATTTTTCTAACTCCTTTCCCTCTCCCTTCCTCTCTGTAAAAAATCAATAAAATATATATTTAAAAAAAAAAATTTCATTTCCAATGTTATCTTTATTCCAATCCAAACAACCTATTGTTAAGACTCACTGTCATCATAGCTTAAACTATTTTCTCTTCAGTGAAGAAAATTCCTTCTGACTTGGAAAAATTCTTGTTGTATGACATTAAAAAACCTAGATCTTGGTGAGAATGGACTTAATGGGAACAAATATCATTATTATCCTTATGGTATTTGATTAAATATCCAGAGAAGAAACAAAAATGTGTTGGATAAACTCCCTTACAATGTTTATTAAGTAAATTCTTATACAAA
>NW_005370187.1:358895-368861 GCF_000412655.1 Myotis brandtii | reverse complement strand
GAGAGAGAGAGAGAGAGAGAGAGAGAGAGAATAAAAGTATTTAAAGAAGATAAATTTCTTATTATCAAGTCTTATTTTCCATGATATAAATGCTCCTATCAAAAACTTTCAATTGAGGTAGAAAGCAAAAAAAGTCAGAGGAAACCTAGAAAAGCTATTTGTGAGATGATCTAACTAGATGGCTGGAGAAAAAGAAAAGTAACACTCCTAGAACTAGCCCATGCTCCCTAGTCCTGTTCCTCATCCCCATTCTCTCAAACCCATATAATGGCATTTACCCACAGCCCCTGCTCCTACCCCATCCCTACAAGTATGTGTGCATCTTCCTCCTGCACAGTCTCTTTCAGAATTTTTGCACTAGAAAAAAAGAGTTTCATGTGGCTATAATATTCATGAATATTAGGCAGAATTAAAAAGTTAATATCTACTTAGTTTGATTTAAAAACAAGATCACAGCTAACATGTTTAGGAGACTCTAAGGGTATGCCTTAAACTGAAACATGTAAGAGAATGCACTAGTATATTAACTAGCCTAGTTAATTAAAAACTAGTGTCGTCATTCAAAATACTCACTGAAAAGTCTCTTTCTTAATGAAAAAGATAACAAGAAGGTAATATGGAGTTCTTATTAGCTGTCTATCTGGCACCCACATCCTTTCATCCTCATCCACACTGGAACTACATCAGGAAAATTAGAGAACCCGTAATTACTTCACAGAAATAATAAAAATAGAATAGTAGAACTGAATATTGCCCAGTGTCCTAATGAGATAAAATAAAATATATGAAGAAGAAAAAGCACAGAGAAAAACTTACTTGCAGTATCCTGTGCCATTGTGGTAGGTAACACATACTCCATCATTAACACAGAGCTCAATGCCGTCCCGACATTGCAAAGCTAAAAATAAAAACAAACACACATTAGCAATAAGTCACTAATCATAACCCTCAGACATCAAAGAAATGTTATCCAATCTAAGTCAACATTCGTTCCCATATCCAGCCTGATCTGGGTTTCCTTTTAGAGTTTTAATCAGGTTTTTTTTTTTCTTTCGGCTTCTGGGGTCAGTGTCTCTTCCCACAATAACTGTTTTGTGGTCTTGAATGATGCTTTTAATTATCTGTGCCTGGATTTCCCTAGATTCGTATCTCCCAATGATACCAGGGAAACCCAAACTATAATACTCATGACAGGCCATGAGCATCTTGGGATTTGGACACTTCAGGTGAGTAATGCAAAGATTCATCAATACGTATATAGGAAGACCAGGGTAGATACTAGGTCACCACCATATTAACTACTTAAGCCTTCAGGTGAGACTTCAGAAAAGGTCGCTTGAAGAAGTAATGAGACACATCAACAATATTCACTCAACAAACTGTAGCTGAGAGCCTAGTATGATACCAGGCATTATGTTAAGATCCCGGGGGGAAAGGAGAAATGGAATACATAGAGAAATATATAAAACATAATCTCTAACTTTAAGGGGAACAGATCATGAATAAAGATTGTAGAGGAAGAGAAAGGGGATCAAAGTAAGGAAAATGAAAAAGTTCATTTATACATACAGATAAAATAATTCTCAAATTCTTGAACCCCAGTCCCTTTACGAGGCAACAAAAAGGCACTTCACCACCCTAATCCCTCCCAAAAACAGGCTACTCAGAAATAAACAGCGAAAGTAGAATGTTTCCTGATTTAAGCCAAAAGAGGAGGAAAGCTATCCAAAGTCTGTCACTCACTTGCTACATCATGACAATCCCTTGATTGTTTAGCTTTCAGAGTTGGAATTTTCATCAACAAAATATTATAATTCTAATAACTGAAAAGGCAAGACAGAAAGAAACCCAGTCAGAAATCAAAATCAAAGTTCATGAACTTTTTCCTAGAAGATTATTAAGATTTCCATCTCCTGGGATGGCTCATGTATAAATACCTGAAAGCAAAACTGAGAAGTGTCCAGTTTGAGTTTCTAGCCACACTGCTCTTTGACTAAACTGCAATATCAGAGGCTCTAGGCCTGCCCTTCCTGGGCATCGAAACCACTTCTTTTCCCAGCAAGGCCCAGGCACAGGCTGATGTTAGAAAAACTCCTCCATTAACGGTTACTGCAGAAGATCCCTGTATTTGCCCAGTACTCTTATCAAGTGATGGAACTATTTGAGAACATGTTTACAGAAATCTCATCTCTTAAAATAATACTTAAAAACAGTAATAACAATAGCAGCTAACACATAGCGCTTACTAAATAGCAGGCATTGTCCTAAGCACCTTATATAGACAAATTCAATCTTCCCTACAGGCCTATTGAGACAGTATAGGGACTTGGGCCCTGGAATAGAAAATACCAGGTGGCTAGGAAGCCAAGATGAGACCAGGTGGCTGGAAGGAACGCAAGGACGTCACCACCCCTCCAAGAGGTAGCTGATTTTATCGCCCTTCTGAATGCCTGCTTAATCTACTGACCCACATGCGGAGCTGATCAAGGTCTGGCCGCTACACGACCTTCCTGGGGCAGCAGCAATGAGTAACACCACCATCTTGCCCCATAGTGCAGGTACAGAGACAGTTGCCCAGCAACCCAACAGGAGGAGAAAGTAACCCTGCCCTGACATGAAAAATTCCACTCCCCAAACCCCTTACAAGGCCGCCTCTTTGCGCAAGCCGGCCTTTTTGCGCAAGCCCACTTCGTAAAAGCAGCCATGCAGAGCCAGACCCTGAGCCACTTCAGAGGGCCTTCCTTTCTCTGTGCTGGCTCCCTTGTGCTCCAGCATAAGCTTAATAAAATCTGTCTGGAAATTTTTCTGGGGTTTCCTCTCAATTCCTATCTTGGGGAACCCAAGAATTCTAATGCCAGTAACAGTATGAAGTAGTTAATTTCATTTCATAGGAAGGATAAGTAACCTGCCTATCATCACACCGGTTAATGAAAGACCCAGAATTTGAACCTGGAAACGCTGGGTCCCACGAGAGTTTGTGCTCTTCACTGCAGTGATCCACTGCTTCCCACTATCTGGCATATACCTTCTCGGGATGGGCAGGATAGGCATTATTATACCCATTTACTAGAAAGTGAAGGCCGAGAAGGTACAGTGACCTCCTCACAGGGCATCACACCACTAGTTGGCAGTGCTGGGCTTGGGACCTAGATCTCTTACTGAGTCCAGCCCCTCTCCATGACCACTGCTGGGATCACACAAGCCGTCCCTAGGCAGCAGCCTGAACAGGCAGATTCAGGAAAAGGGTCATCTTGTTGTCTATATCCCACTTCCCTGTAGGGCTCGAATGCTCTCTCTTCCCACACTGATAAGCCCAATGCAACAACTATAATTAAAACAGTTAATGTCAGGTTATTTCCTCCATACCAAAGTTCTCAAACTGGTTTTTTTTTCATTCACTTTGGACACTTTTATTAGTTTCAATGAGAACTTCCTGACTTTTTACTATTTGTGTTTTTTTTTTCTTTAAATAAAAGAAGAAAACCTCACAGTAGGAAAGAAATGTCCCCCAGGCAAAGAGCAAACTGCAACTTTGTCCTCCCCCTGCAGGGATCCTGGTGCAGCGAGGGAGTCAGGAGACTGAAATCCTGCCTCTACCACTCACTAGCTGTGCTACTTACTACAGGCAAAGCACAACCTCATGCAGGCTCATTTCCTACCTGCAAACCGATCTAGGCTGAACTAAATGCTCCTGAAGGTCCCATGTGATCCAACAGTGACACCTCCCTCCTTAAAAGCATAGGAGTGGCATGCCTAGTACCTGGAGAAACTGTCCAGAAAGGCATGAGGACCCAGTGGCCCATGACTCAGAAAGCCATGGGTGCAAAAAATAAATAAATAAATAAATCACAGCCTGTCCCTATTAAGCATCCTGGCAAATCAATACAGTGACAGGTTCAGAGAAATACAAACAACACAAAGTCAATACGTGGTAATCAATCTATCAAATAACTTTACAGCCTAGCCTTAGTGAGCCAATCAAATTCCAGGACCAAAAAGGAGGTGGGCTTACAGGGCTAATAATTAATGCCATCTGGCTAATCTGTAGGGTCATGCTACCTTAAACTTTTAACATTTACTAAGCCATGGTTCTCAAACTTTAGTGTGCAGTGGAATCATTTGGAGGGTGTGCGGGACCCCACCCCCTCAGATGGTGACTCGGTGGGTGTAGAGGGGGCCTGGGGATTAGCATTCCTAGCCAGTTCCCAGGTGATGCTGATGCTATGGGTCCGAGGAACACTTTGAGAGCAACTGTACTCAAAAGAGTATCCACTTTAAGGACTCTCCTAAGATGACATAATCCACTGGAGGTCTGGGATGATCCAGATGAGAACACATTGCCTGAATATACTAAGGAAAAATAAAGTAAAATTTCAGACTCATGACTTTGCCTGCGGGCTATTTCTAAATGAATACTGTAATTATTTGCTACACAAAGAGAAGTTAACACTTTGATAACTCAAAACCATGACAGTAACTGGGAAAGACCTCATTTTAAAATTCAATTTACTTTCCCCCCGAATGTAAAGCATATACATTTACCAATAAAATTGAAAGCAGCTTTCTATTTGTAGGGTAAAAAACCAAAATGCTCAATTATACCACAGCTGGAGAACTGATGTTTAAATTAATGTTTTAATAGACTCAGAGAAACTAGTCATTCACAAAAAGAGTAACTTCCCCCCAAATGTTCATCTTAAGCCATAAATGGCAGTCATGCAATAAATACTGGCTGACTGAAATCAATCACATAGTGTGTGTGTGTGTATGTGTGTGTTTGTGTGTGCGCACATGCATGCCCACCCCCTCCCCCACAAGAGGCAAAAACAAGGAGGAGCGGCAGATTTTAATTTCATCACTCCATCACAGGGCAACATGACATAAAATATAGAAGCCAATTTCCAAGTTTCACACATTTTCTGTGCAGCATATTGGGGACTAGTCTTCTAATACTCAGAACATAACAGAGCATCTATGATGTAAGGTACAGGCCCTGATGTCAGGGATGCCATGGCTAACAGAATTCTATTAGGGAAAGACAGCTAATACATGGATAAATAAGCAAAGTCATTTCAGACAAATTTCATCACTCCATCACAGGGCAACATGACATAAAATCTAGAAGCCAATTTCCAAGTTTCACACATTTTCTGGGCAGCATATTGGGGACTAGTCTTCTAATACTCAGAGCATAACAGAGCATCTATGATGTAAGGTACAGGCCCTGATGTCAGGGATGCCATGGCTAACAGAATTCCATCCAGCTAATAAATGGATAAATAAGCAGTCATTTCAGACAGTGGTGACAGATTCTGTTGGAAGCAGAACCAGTTACCAGATACAAAGTAATCACAGAGGCTGGGTACATGGGACACAGGAAAGGCCTGTGTGAGGAGGTATCTTTAAGCTAAGGTTTAAATGAGCAAGAATCACGGAAATATGGAGAAAGAGTAACCCCAGGCAGAGGAAACAGCAAGGGTACACCCTTGAGATGAGAATGAGTCTGCTATTCCAGGTTCATATGCCTACAGATTGTAAAGGAGGTAGAAGTAGCAGGAGACAGGTCAGGGAAGCAGGTAGAAGTTAGATCACGGCTTCTCACGGCTTCTCCTCTAAGGTGAGGATAAACTACTGGGTTGCTTCAAGCAAGAAAAATGACACAATCAGACTTGGGTTTGAAAAAAAGTCAAAATTAGCCCGACTGGTGTGGCTCAGTGGTTGAGCATCAACCTATGAACCAGGAGGTGACAGTTAAATCCCCAGTCAGGGCACCTGCCCGGGTTGCGGGCTCGATCCCCAGTAGAGGGTGTGCAGAAGGCAGCTGATCCATGATTCTCTGTCATCATTGATGTTTCTATCTCTCCCTCTCCCTTCCTCTCTGATATCAATAAAAATATTTTTTTAAAGAAAAAAGTCAAGATTATACAATGTTCCAGAGATCAACCTTTTTTTTTTTCTTTCTGATACGAGCTTATTCAAGTCATCCCTTTTTAGACTAGGCTGAAGATATCCATTGTCTCAGCTCTCCCCAAATGGTAGATTTCATTCTAATTGCATCTAACCTCCCAGAAGTACCACTTGCAACGCGTCACTCCACCACTCTCTAATCCAGCGATTTTAAACTTTTTCATCTCATGGCACACATAAATTAATTGCTAAAATTCTGTGGCACACCAAAAATATATATATTCTGCTGATCTGACCCAAAAAATAGGGTATAATTTTGATTCATTCACACTGGACGGCTATTGTTGTATTGGCTGTTGTCATTTTTTTATTTGACAGTCTAAGGGAAAAGAGGTCAGTGCCCCTGACTACACAGTCAAGTAATTGCCTGTTTTAAAAAATCTTGGGGCACACCGGTGTGCCATGGCACACTAGTTGAAAATCGCTGCTCTAATCCACAATGACTTTCAGTTCTTAATTCTCAGAATTTACTCTCATTTTGGCTTCAGGAGACCAGCTGGGAGGTCTAGGCAGGACCTTCACACAGTGCCAAGCTAAGGCGTTTTTTCTCTTCCAGGGATAAGCCATTTCTTAATTCTAGTCTAAACCCTCTTGCTCACCTACAAGATGGCAGGCTACCTTTCCTGTCCGGTATGAGTCCCACCACTGAGTGCTGTCTCTTCCTTGAACAGATCACCATTGAAGTCAGTTCCATGCTTCCACGTGTGTCTCAGCTTCCTCTGCTTGCTACTTCCCCTTTATTATCGAAATTGTACTCATTCCTCTGAAGCCCAGTCACCCCCGGCCTCACCCACAGGCCTCCTCTTTCAGGTTCTGGTCCTCATAGCCTTAAAGAGCATAAAACAATACCTGGTACATAGTAAGAGCTCAAAAAAGCCTGGGTCTTATAATAGGTACTTCAATTCTTGGTTGCACGGTAAATGGCATCTTTAGGGAAACCCATTACAGCAATCCAACCCCAGTTTAAACAAAGGGAGGAATCAGGAAAAATAGAAGAGCCCTAGGCAATTCAGGATATAATATCAATAAATGGAATAAATTCTTCCCAGTTGCCACCAGTAGCAGACAAACTACTACAAAAAACCTGAGGTCACTGCTCTTAAAAAAAAAAAAAAAAAAAAGGTATGGCACTGTAGACATAGGAAGTGATTTGCTAAAGGTAAAATAAATTATATATGAGCAAAAATGCCATTCAATTTTCATACAGTTCTATTAGTATTTGTTGGACAACTACTGTGAGCATGGCCCTCAACTAGGCATTGCATGGAAATCAAACAGGAATAAAGCAATTCTTATCCTCGTGGTCTACACAATCGAATGGAGGGAAGTGAGGAGTAGGGACAAAGGGGCTGTGACCTTCTCAAAGGACTCTAATACGAACAAAATAAAAATCACTTCTATTCCAGTCCTTTAGCAGATCCTCTTAGTATCAATCTCAGAATCACTCCAAAAAGAACATTTAAGAAATGAAGGCTTGTTGTTTAGTACTAAGTGTAACTCAGTCCAGACAAGGTGCA
Source organism: Myotis brandtii (assembly GCF_000412655.1). Classification (NCBI taxonomy): domain Eukaryota; kingdom Metazoa; phylum Chordata; class Mammalia; order Chiroptera; family Vespertilionidae; genus Myotis; species Myotis brandtii. Next base: position 361,377 of record NW_005370187.1, on the reverse strand, counting down.
AGTATTTATTCCATTTCATCAGCCTCCATTGTGTATACAGGTGAGCACCTTCACCAGCAAAACGATTACCGCTCACTTTATTGCAGTGGTCTGGAACCAAGCCCACAGTATCTCCAAGGTTTGCCTGTAAACACAACTGTAAACAACAGAATAAGCTGTCACTGATTTTAATCAGTTCCAATGCCTCAGGAATTTGCCCATTTAGAGACAGGCCCAAGGTGTCCAAACTTGATGGAATCACCCTAAAATGTTCTTTAGGCATTTACCTAGGTTTTCCAGGGCTTTTCAGTATCGTGCCAGGCACATACTACTGGTTTAAAAGCCTCCCTTTGTTTAAGGAATCTCCAACATGAGTAATTAAGTCGGCAGCCCAGCAGGTGTAATCTGAGCAGCCTTCCATGTGTTTGACTTGCTGTATTAACATGTCGTCATGCTAAATTGGTATTACTTGTTGCTTTGTAGCCTCTTCAAATGGGCCTGTCTGCTGTCTATCTCACATGATTTTTTTCATACCCTCCTCCCTCTGACTGCAGTGTAGTATCCGTGCTTATATCCACGGCTCACCCAAAGACATGTTAATGCCTTGAATGGTTGGGCTTCCTGAAATATGTGAAGAGGAGGTGTACAGGGCCCTTTTAATTTTCTCTTCGACGTTATGCAAATTTCAAGTAGCAGCATTTGAGAAAGATGATGTCTGAGTAGATACCCTGGGACTTTGGCTGTGGCTGGCTGCTGTTGCTTCAGGCACATGGTGTCTGGAAGAGGCTCAGGAAAATTAACAAAGCACCGTTCTCTAAAATGACTGCTTGCATTATTAACAAAAATAGGAGAATTGAGTGCAGACAGGGAGACCTCAGGGATTTGCAGTAACTCTTACAGAGTTACTGCAATTTCAAACAACAAAGCTTTCACTAAATTTTTATTCCATTTTTTGGGATCAAGCCATGAAAAAAAAAAATACAAACAAACAGAAGAAGTGCAGAAGCCTCAAATCCCAAGTGGTACATTTAAATAAAAACAAAATGAAGAAACATCTGTCTTCCTCCTTGAAATTCGTCTTGATTAAAAGGCAAGTAAATGCAACAAGGGAGATACCAATTTTGTTTTTCTGATAATGTTCCAAGGACCTCTGTGCCCTTTCAAGATACCATCTAACAGAAAATGTGTTTCCTACTTAAGAGATGCTGATACCAGACCCACCGAAATTATTAAGACTTAGCCTATAGGGTTCATAGCAAAATATTACTACTTTTCAAAAACAGGTATGCCTTGATTTAAGAAAATATAACCAAACAAAAAGTGAAGTTATAATAACATAAGGGTATTTTTGATATCACTAATAGAATTTTTGTTTCATAAAGATAATCATCCTAGTGAGTTCCTCCCAGTGAGTTGATGAATCTAGAATAATCTTTGATTTTAAAAATTCCAATTTTGTCATATTTTATAATATTGGATTTCAGAAAACAAAATCCATCAATATTTGCTGTGCTATATTGACATATACTATGCACTGTTTTTTCTTTTTTCTTTTTATGTCTTCTTAAAGACTGCAGAAAATTTTAATTTATTTGTGAGCTAAATTTTAATTTCTAATTTTAAGGGATGAAAATGGATTTTAATTTTAGTTCTTCTATATGAAATTCAAGATTTGAAAAAAATCCACATATACTTATAAATTTGATGTGGCAAATTTGTTAATGATCACCTCCACACACATGTACATCCTTCCACCTGGAAAATTCTGCCCCTCTCTTCCTTTGTACTCCACCTTGCTAACTTCTACTTATATTTCAAACCATAGATAAAGCAACTACATTGCTTAAGAAGCCCTGCAAGATCCGCCAGTCTGATTCAGATGGTCCTCCACTGTTCTCCCACTACATCCTAGGCCAGTGATGGCGAACCTATGACACGCGTGTCAGAGGTGACACGCGAACTCATTTTTTTGGTTGATTTTTCTTTGTTAAATGGCATTTAAATATATAAAATAAATATCAAAAATATAAATCTTTGTTTTACTATGGTTGCAAATATCAAAAAATTTCTATATGTGACACGGCACCAGAGTTAAGTTAGGGTTTCCAAAATGCTGACACGCCGAGCTCCAAAGGTTCGCCATCACTGTCCTAGGCAGATGTGTTATACGTGCTGACTTACCCATCTCTCTTGCCCACATCTGTGCAAATTCCCTAAAGGCAGAGACATGATTGGCTCATCTTTGTGTCCCCCAGGACCTTTGTGGTCCAGTGTCTGGACCACAGCAGGTACACTCAACACTCATAAGATATTCAATGAACTAACTCTCCGTAACTAAGACAAACCTATTAACAAACTCAACAATCAGTTTATGTGTTTGATATGTTCTAAGGCTCCAATTTTTTTTTAATATATTTTATTGATTTTTTACAGAGAGGAAGGGAGAGAGATAGAGAGTTAGAAACATCGATGAGAGAGAAACATCGATTAGCTGCCTCCTGCA
>NW_005370187.1:339923-357709 GCF_000412655.1 Myotis brandtii | reverse complement strand
TAGAAACATCGATGAGAGAGAAACATCGATCAGCTGCCTCCTGCACATCTCCTACTGGGGATGTGCCCGAAACCCAGGTACATGCCCTTGACCGGAATCGAACCTGGGACCCTTCAGTCCGCAGGCCGACGCTCTATCCACTGAGCCAAACCGGTTTCGGCCTAAGGCTCCAATTTTAATAAGCATAGGGATACCCAAATGTGACTGTGCCTAATTCTGGTTTCATTTTGAGTAAGAGTAGAAAGTAAAATGAGAAAAGATAAAATGGTGCAAATATCCTGGCCTATCACAGGATATAAAGTTAAGAGTGGAACTATACTTTTCTAATCTTCACAAAACTAAAACATCTTTGGACATTCTTGCCTTAAAATTTGCATGAAGGAAGACACACCCGCCCCCACCCTTCCCCTTGAATCTTATGCCATGTGTATTATGTTAAGAATTTATTAAAATGAATTGAATGGGAGCCAAAATAATTTACATCTAAATGGCAAATGCAGAAAACACAGCAATAAAAATTCCAAGTGACTAGTAAGCTAGGATAGTATGTTTTCCCTGTACCATACCATTTCCCCATGAGGAGATTCACTGATACACATCCATAGAACAGGATGCACCAGTGTGACCCAAAACAGTCTCAATGCATTTCTTCCCTGTAAGTATCTAACCATGTGTAAAATGACACTGACCAAAATAATGACAGGGCCTACATGGTGTGATAAAACCCAACAGAGAGGAAGAAACTACACATTGAATTATTCTCTACACAAAAGGCTATCTATATTTATGCACTGCTTAGTGGTCAAAAAAGGCCAACCCGACGTGTTATTCCATTGTCTTATCTTATATCTATTATCTGCTCTGTTCTATAACCTATATCTGTTCTGTTATCAGAGACAAATTCTGCCTGTCACCAATTTCCTGTGCTTTTAGTAAATGCTCCCTTTTTAAAGCTTTTAAAAGACCATTTTGTTAAGTACGACTTCATTTTTTTTTTAATCCCTTAATTTTAAATATATACTTTTAAGTACCCTTGCTGGAAAAGAATTTTATAAATATATATAATCTTCTTGTTACCCACCCAAAAGGAACAAAGTGTTCTTTTAGCTTAAATTGTTTAGAATGCTTTTTAAATGGAGTAGACAATTACTATTGTTTGTCAATTTAGAGTAGACCCCCCACAAAAGAAAAAGTTACAAAATTATGTTAAAAATGAAAATGGAAAAACCTAAGATTGTTATATGTTATTATATAAAATCATAGAGACTTCCCAAAACCAAATGGGGGAAATCCAGAGAACAGACTCAGATTTCCCCATAGGCATTCTTCTCTACAGCCTTTAAAAAACAAAACAAAACCCTGGTTGGTAGCAATGAAAGCTACCAAGAATTGAGTCAACAGAACACCATAATCAATGTACTGTGCTAATGGATGTTCAGAGTCTGAGTCCTAAATAAGGTCCCACTACATGTAGAGCTAACTGTTCTGAAGTCATGGTTTGCAGAAGATAAGGTCCTAACATTCGGGTTATTTCTATATTATTATCTGGGTCACAGAGGTTCTTCACCTTCAGTCAAAAACTAACCGTATTCACCTGAGGGCAATATCCAACTCCAAATTCCTGCACACATCACTGAGAACTGTGCAAACCCAAGAGCTCAAAAGGTCCTACAAACCCTTGGCTCATACCTAGAATATTCCAGATAAGCATAGAAACCAGCATTGCAAAGAAAATATCTAAGTCTGCAAATGGTCAATGCATACTGTTCCCATTTCCAAGGAACATGCCTGGGGCAACAAACTTGGAACAGAAAAGAAGATAGCAGGAAAATATTAAATCTTTATTAAATATTGAGAAGAGAAAAAACCACATGAAAGATAGCCCCAAACTTCAATTTTTATTTAGTTTTGTTTTAATTGCTGCTTTTTTTGGTTTCTTTAAACACAAATCAATGCCAATTCACACCAAGATAACTTGGGCCTCACGGTCAATAGAAAAAAATAATGTACACTTAAAGATAGTTGATGAAGAGTTCATAATTTCAATGCTCTATCGATTCCTCTTAAATACCCGAATCCTCCAATTCCATGAACCTTTCAACTACTCATATTCTTTGTTGACTGTGAGTGTAAGCAAGAATTTATCTCCAATACTATGTAGATTTCTGTGAAGTTGTAAGAGTCAGTTTAAAAATAGCCCAGCACACTTACAGACAAAGACCTGGTTTGCAAATGCTCATGTTCATTCTTGCTCATTCAATTGTTGGATGAGCAAAGAAAGGCGGCAAAGACAGAAGATGGGTACACCAACCAATGACCATACCGGAACTAAAATTTTCCATGTTTGTGTCTTCAAACACAGGAGATCTAGGTTTCTCCATTTGTAACAACACCTGATTCAACAAACCTAAAAGGCACATTGCCTTTGACAAAGGTTGTGGGTGGAGTTGTTTGTTTGTTTGCTTGCTTGCTTTTGGGTCTAGAGAGGCCAAAAGACTTCTCTTGTTTCAGCTTCAGTCTAGAGTTCTCAGAAAGAGCAAAAGAAATGACCTACACTCCAATATATTAAATTAAAAATTGGGAGAGTAAATCCTGTAAGAGGTGTTGACTTTCTGGAGCCCAGTGCTTCCCCAACTTTCATAAGTAAGTCATACATTCCTAGAGGAATTAAAAACACACACGCAGATGCCCTAGCCCACACCCCACATTTGCTTTATCGCCACTCCTCTTGCCTGGCAGCCCAAGGGAGTTCCAGCAAAAGACAGATCTGGACTGGGCAACACGTATGCAATGTCTGCTCCACCTACCTTCAACCCACTAGGATGCCAGGCACATGGTGAATGCTTGCAAAATGTTTGCCAAGACAAACTGTTGAAGGAGCAGGCCAGTAGTTTTCTATCTCCCTCCAAAAGGACATAAACAACTCCTTAATTTCCCACAAAAGAAGACTAAAATAAAATCTGCAAAATGATAGTTTATTCTAGCTTTCTAAGATCACAATGACCTGGTAGAGGAGATAACTTAATCTCTTTGTTTACCACTCTTAAAAATACTCTCCTCAATAAAAATTCATTTCACTTTGGGAACATGGGAGTGTTAAACAAGAGGGATTTGCAAAGGGAGGTTTACCAGTTACACCACTCAGGCCCAGTGGGAATGTCCTTCTCACTATCACCTCATCACATTAACAGGATTAAGTCCTTTGGAAAATCAGTATTAAAGCAAGTAACCCTCAGTTCAAGCAAAGGGACAAAGGACTTCATGAATGTGGTTATTAGTGCAGTGCTAGTGATTAAATAACATTTCTCCTCCTCCCAGCAAAGCACACATTACCTCATCGAAAATATTAAAACCAAGGCATTGTAATCACTTTGGCTTTGGACCTAAATATAAGTTACCATAGGAAGTCTCCAAAGCTCTAAGTTTTACATTAAAAATGTCAAGTGAATCAAGTATCCTCCCCTCAATATAACCTGGCTTTATAATGTTAAGACAAGTTTATAAATTTGAGCGCAGTGACCTTCCCTTCCATCGCCACAGAAAATAACCCCAAATCAGCATCCTTCCAAAGACACAATACTTTACCCTCAAGGCATAACTCTAATGATGTGAATTTCAGTAACTAGTCAGTCATGTCCTAAATTAGCTGGCTGGTCATTGTCCTTCCAGTAAAATAAGAGTGACAAGTACCTACCCTACCTAAAAACAGAGCTGGTGCTGACTTGGTAACATGTGTTTAGGAGTAACATCCCAGCTTCTAGTGGGCAGGGATTTTCAGCTGATTTCCATCCATGTTCCCAGCTCAAACCTACAAGTATTCTAAGTCCACTGTGACACGTTGGCCAAACAAATCAGAAAGTTGGCTCACAACCCTTGATTTCTCAGCCCTGAGAAGTCTGACTGAACCCACATCAACTAGCAAACGACTATGCTATAATAAAAGTTCCTTAATAATTTACAAACATTTTCAGACACTCTCATCTGATCCCCACAACAACCCTGTGGGGCGTGTGAATTGGTATTAGCACCATCTTACAGAAGAGGGAACTACAACTTAAAGAAATAAAGGACCCACCCAACGTCATTCAAGTCAAGATGGCCAAACCAGGCCTAGACCACAAATCTTTTACCCACTAGTCTAGCATCCTTTCACTCAATACATCTGTTGAGATGCAGTTAGAAACCTGATATCCACCCAGACTTTGCAGACCTCCATAGTATACATTTGTGACTATAACATTCTTGTGTAGATAAGCACCCACATACGAGCTATGAACATAAAAAACACACCAAAGATCAGCTAATGAGCACATGCTTGTTAAAAACAAACCCAAGACTGAGTTCCCAGGACTGGAGGGGCCACCAATGCTGCATTTCAGGGCCACTCTTCACAAACATGCCCTAATAAGGACTGACATCCATTCAGCAGGATCCGTCCTACCTCCACAACAAAGAACCCCACTTTTGAAAACTTGCCAACTCTAGGATTCAGTCTACTGCTATGTATTATTTCTCAGGAAAAACACAAAAACAAACTACCCTGTGAGGTAAGAGAATGGGTGAAATTGTATAGCGTGCTTCCTTTGTAAAATTGTAACTAGATACCATTTCTTCTCAATAACAGAACAGCATGGCAGAAGCAAGGAAATTATGGAACTGGAGCGTAACAATGATCACACCTCATCTTGACAAGATTTTACTCTTAAGAATGGTAACCGTATTAGGAATAAGCAACCCAGCACTATTTGATAAAGCATACGTAATTTAATTGATAAGAAACAAATTCTTCAAAGAACACATTTGCAGTTAAGTTGGTAAAAACTGAACCACTGAACAGGAAACGTGTGGCCTGCTATTCAGAGAAGGCGGGTAATAACTCATGTGGTAAACCAAAAATGCCAGAAGAGATAGAACATTTTCTTCATCTGGTTTGTTTCTCTCCAGTTAAAGGAGTCAACTAAGAGAAGGAAAAAGACAAAAATTCATCTTCCCAAACCAAGAAATAACTATCCAGACACATACCCTTAATAATATTGGCTCCCGCTTGAGGAAACCTCAGACAGCTCACAGCACTATTTTTCCACAAGCTGAGAACACCAGACTCTTTGCTTCCAAAGTCAAAAGGATAAGTTTCACCACTACAGTTTGGCATAATGGCCCATAAAATCCCACCTTACTTCGTATCCACACCACTAAAGAACTGTAGAAAATGATGACATGATAAAAGAGATTACTTTTCTGTTTCCTTAGGACATTTTTAAAAGAATATCTGATGTCCTATACAGCCCTGGTCCATGAACTGGTGGATGCATTCCAAATAAAGTTTTAAACAACAATCGGTCAATAATAAATAGTATGCCCTCCGATTCAAAAAATCTGATGCCGGAAATCTAAGGAGAAAAAGGATTTTTGAAAAGTCTCAAGCAAAAAGAAAACAAAGTGGCTATAATTGAGAACGAAAGGAAATGGGCAACTTCTTTTTTTGCATCTAAGCCCCACTTCTGAACAACAGCTGTCTTTGCTCAGCTGGAGGAAAACCACAGGCCTTGGAATAACTCACTTAATGTTCTGTGCCTCCTTATGCTAAAATGACACTGTTGACTCAGTAAGCCATGTGCTTGGTTTAACTCGTTTTTCCAGTAACAGTAATGAACTGAGCTGCTCTAACACTGAAATGATTTGCATCTGCACAACTGAAAAAAATATTTGGAAATACCTACCTATATAGCATATATGTCCCTGAGTTTGCCTGGCTCTGATGTGTCGCCAAAGTCAGTTTCACCCTCTCTCTAATTTGCTCTCCAGAGTCTCTCCACAAACAAAAATGGAATTTCCTCTAATTACCAAAATAACCTTTCACTGCATTTACTTAGTATATCTTTATTTTAGCTCATCCCCATAAGCCAGGGCTTCCAAACTCTGAAATGAAATAAACTATTTTCTTTACTTCATTTTACAAGTCTTGCTCAACTTTGGGTGATATTGCAAAAGACCTGCAACAAATCAACAAATCTTGCATGGTACCAGGACCATTCAACAGCATTCCATAGGAAAGCGTTGTAGATTCTCCATTCTACTACTCTGTCATTTCTAGTTTTTCCCCTGGTTAAGGCTGAAAGGATTTTTTTTAACAGCAAACATTTACCAAGTCCTACCATGGATTAGGAAGCAGGTTCATCACTATAATGGCGGGGAGGGAAGGCTTAATGACATCAAACAAAAGTTTTGCACTAACACAGACCATGAAAGGGAAAGTTGTTCATTGTCCTTAGATCAAAAACGACATTTTTTTCTCAAGGAGAGATTCAACCTAATTCACAAACATCCTCCATCCTTATCTCTTCCACTCTGGGAACACAGCTTTTTAATTCAAAACTTCAATTCAAAAACTATGTTGCAGAGGCACATTAGAAATATTGCAAGTAAAAAAAAAATTATCTAATGAAAGAACCAAGAGCTTTGACATTAAAGTCTCATGGGCTCCATCCCCTGTAAGGGGCGTGCAGAAGGCAGCCGATTGATGTTTCTCTCTCATCAATGTTTCTATCTCTCTCTCCCTCTCTCCCTTTCTCTCTCTCTAAAAATCAACAAAAACATATATATTTTTAAAAGTTACAGTGATGATTAATAAGAGCAATGTCATTATTACCAAAAGCAAAATTCCAAAAGAAAGTAGAATAAGTGGAAGGGAACTGGGGAAAGGAACAGGCTTGTCAATAACTAGCGGGACTGATAGCTGGTTAATCCTGGCCTGTGCTCACGAAGTTCCACAAAGGAGGGAGTTCTGTGTGCTTTCTTCACAGTATCCCTAACAACTGTAACAGCGCCTGGCACACAGTGGACACTCACATATTTGTTGAATGAATTAATTAATACATATGGAAGCTCTCTTCTATGCACTAGAAAAGCTGTGAAAAAATTCTAGCCAAGCTTGCATAGCTCCCTCTGCCCTAAAGCTCAAACACCTGAAATTGCTCCAAGTCCATGGTTCTCAAAGTGTAGTTCCCCAAACACCAGCAGCATCACCTGGGAACTTGCCAGAAATGCAAATTACTAGGTCCCACTCTATGCCTACAGAATCAGAACCTCTGGGGGTGGACCCAGCAGTCTGTGTTCTAACAAACCTCCCAAAACCTGATGCACATTCAAGTCAGAAAACCACTATTCCAAAACATGATGACTTGGAACGGTACACAATCCCAGGGAGCCACATGTACAGCCAAAGGGACTCCTGGGAAGTTCATTAGTCCTAGGAACTAGTTACTCATCTAATCCAATCAAGACTCTGTAGAGCCAGCTCTAACCTCCAGGGGACGTTCCCAAGAACTGTTTCTCCTCTTCTGCTTCTCTTTAGCTCACAGACAGGAGCCTCAACTAGACAAAGAAGCCCTTTGAAACAACCACTCTAACATTCAGCACAAGGCCTGACTCTTAAAAGAAATGCAAAATGGTTTTCTTAAGTGGTCTCTTCACTAAGTATGTTCCCTGGACACACACTGTCCATACCAGGACTTCTGATCACAGGCCCAGGGTGCTTCCTGAAACTCCACATCACTTCTCAAAAGACGAGCTAGGTCTCACAGCCAGTGTGCACACAGCAATCTTGGCACTGAAGTTATATGGCTCTGCTCGACCAATACTCCCCAACACATTTGACCTCTTGCCAAAGCAATGACAACTATTAAGCATCCACTTTGTGCACAGATTATGTGCTTCAGAAAGAAGGTAAATATTAAAACTCCAAAATTGATGGGTTGAAAAATTAATGTTTTGTAATGTACTGATAAATCAAAGAACACATTTGTATCACTGGATTGGGTCTGCTCCCTTCAGAAAGTCATGGAAAGCTTACTAATTTCTATAAAACCTTAATTTTCCAAAAGGCCCTTTAGTCAGAAGCCCTGCAGTGCCATCAGACTCTCATTAGGAACAACAAGATTTAGAGAAAACACACTGATTTTTATCAAAAGGGAAAAAATATAACTATCTTCTTTCCACTCTGGAAAGAATTGCTAACATACCTTCCAAGGGCAAAAGGGCGCCCTTTAAGAACAGAAAGATTCCACATTCTTGCCAATGAAAGAATCATCCAGTTAAACACCAAGAGCCAGACAGAAGATCTAGCACCTACAGGGTGACTTTGGATCAGGCCCCACAGGGTCTCTGCCTCAGTCTCCACAAATGAACATGCATCCTCATAAAAGAGATAAAGCACACAAAAGTGCTTAGGTATGGAAAACTATTAGATATTATCTTCTCAACATGCAAATTTATTCCTGTGAACCAATTCCTTCCCTCCCACTCACAGTGACCAAAATGATTTCTATTAGAAAGTGCTCATAAGTGGTTGACAGCAGTTGTAACATTAACTGTAAACCAGAATAGATACTGAATATTCTGTACTCATAAAGCAGCAGGAAACCACAGACATGACGTCTCTCAAATGACAAAGATATACGTTAGAAAAATGACCCAGAGTGCTTTGGCCCTTCCTGGTTTGGGTTGGCAAAAATTTGAGCTGGAAAGTCATGGTATTTAAGAAGGAAATTTTTTTTTTTTAAAAAGGAAATTTTATTAAAAACAACAACAATAAATAAAGTGAATTACTTCAAAACCTCACAAAAGGGTATATTTAAAGAGAAGTTTGGGAACAAGGGGTTGGGAGTGGGTATGTTTTGTCAGGCCTGACTTCCCCTTTACTATGGGTACACTGTCATTTCATGTGGCCCCAAAGAAATAGTGGAGCCATTACTGTTGCTGATAATGACGACCAGATGTGATGGGATGATTGCACATCACCAGTTCTCAGACTCAGGTCTTGTGTAATTGGGTGTGTCGATCTATGTCAGTCCACAGATGGTTATTAAGCTAGTTACAACTTCCCTAAATCGTTTCACTAGACCCGAGCAACATTCTGGATAGTTATTTTCTGCCAACTGAGAATAGGCACTATTACAAAATAACTTTTAAAAACTAGTTCCAAAGTTTATTCCTCCCAACACACACACACACACACACACACACACAGAGCAGGGATGTTTAATTCAAATATTCAGTGTCAAATTTGAAATTTTACCAAACTCATTAATATTCCTTTACTGCAGTGAATGTAACTGCGTAGAAAATTAAGACGTGATTATATTTTTTTATTTATGACAGGTTGAAATGAACAAGTTTATTCATTTCAACCTGTCATAAATAAAAATATATAACCACGTCTTAATTTTCTATGAACAAATTATATGCATTCTGGATAACCTATGTGCCTCAGGAGCAACTCTGCTATCAAAGCTCTCAGGATGAAGGAGAATGGGGAATCCCAGCTCTCATGATATGCAAGTGCCAAATTCTTCCTAGTGAGAGAGGTGCATGCCTTCGGTGTGGCTAGAGGGCAGTGGCCTTCAAAGGAAGCTCTCGGCTGACCACAGGGCCCCGCCAAATGTCCAGCTGGCTTGCTGGAGGAGTCAAAATGGTCCACTTGGCATTCTGTTGATAAGGTGGCAAACCTTCAACTTGCAATAGGCTGTCCTACACTGTACACCTGAAAGCACGTTTGTGGAGACGGCTCCCTGGAATGAGAAGCACAACTTGTGACATGCACTCTGGAAAGGCAAGCGTGCTTTCATACAGTAATCGATGTAAACAAGGCAGGGACTCATAAAAGTTAACAGCCTTAGAATTAGTAAGCTACACTGAAGTCCAATGTGGGAGCTTGATCATTTTTCTTTCCCCATGAACATTTGGCAGAGTTAAAATTTTACCCATCATGCATTTTCTTCCCTGAAATATATCAGTTACAGTTCCCACAGAAGCTAGCTACGCATTTCCTTGTGGGTGTATGTGTAAAACTACCATAACAAAACATTTTCTATTTCCTCATTTTGATCAAAAGGAAAGACGAAATGCTGAAGTGCACTTAAATGACAGTGCAATATCAACATGCCTATCAGTATACACAATTCATATTCTGTTTAAATGTAAAGTTATAATGATTAAGGAGAGAAATGCCAAGAGCTATGAAATGAAATTAGATTATGCTGTGTGCTCTTGAGAGACCTTAAAATTTAAGGAACAGAAAATCACTCCAGGCCACTCAGGAAGAACTAAGGCTTAAAAACAGCTGAGGAAAGGCACGAAGAACTAGACAGCAGAGCCCAGAAAGTGCCTGTAGGGGAACGTGACATTGGGGGTCCATGTAAGAACATATGGAAGGTGTGATGAGTTCAGCTGAGTCAGCCACAGGCATCAGGGACAACCGGTTACTACAGGCATAGAATCTTGTTAAGAAAAGCAAATGACCCATCTGGGGAAAGAATCCTCAACTTCTGCTTCATTGCTGACATGCTCTGACTGAGGCAGCTAATCAAACAGAAAGGAAGAGAATCCTTTATTATCATGGGGAACAGAATTCTGCTTCTGGGGCATTCTGGAAGAAGCACTGCGGTATAATGAAGCAAGAACTACTGCCCCAGAATCTGGGTTCTAATCCTGGCTTTGCCATATATTCGTGGTCTAGAGGAATTCCATAAGCTATCTGAGACTTATTGTTCTCATCTGTAAAATAACATCACCGGCCCTCCTTCCTTAGCAGAGTTCATTTGTGGCTCAAATAAAATCATGTTTCGAAAAGGGATTATAAAAACTGTCCTACACTGTACACCTGAAAGAACATTTGTTGAGATGGCTCCCTTGTCACTCCCTTGTCAGAAAGCACAATTTAATGTAAAATATTATTTTATGTAAAACTCCCAATCCTAAATTCTGTGAAACAAAAAAATCCTCATCATCTAGCCCAGAAATGATAAACTATTGATCACGTGATTCAAATTAGGTCCCATATAACTATAGTATCAGACCAGCCCAAGTGGAGTTGGGAGATATATGTGTGTTAGGCTAGTGTAGTCACCTTAAAAATTTTTTTGGAATTTCCCCATTGCTCTCTTAGTGTCTCAACAATGCTCAGGAATTACAAGCAAGAGTGATAATCTCCTCCACCTCCCCTAGCCTTCTCTGGCACAGAAATCCGACATAGGCCACTTCACATGCCTGATTAGATAAGCTTTCCCAATGCTGAAAACCAACTGCTTCTAACATTTCAAACCTGATTTCCATGAAGACTCAGGGATGAAAGATTGAAACAAATAAGCCGATTGAGCAGATCCTCCTTATTAAAAGAGTTCTCCAGCTTTGATCTGAAACACTAAATATTTTTTTCTACGAATCAATTGCTTCTGACATGAAAAATGCAAGATGCTGCAAATTATGAGCAGACGAAAGTGTGTTAATTCAGACAGTTCATCTATAAACTTGAAATTGCTATAGTGCTTGCCTCTGGTTTTTAGGTGACCCATAATTTTGTCCTGGCAATGGAGCAGTGTCTAAAGGGAATCATTAAAAGAAAACTGAAACAAGGAGGCCCAGAGACAAGTATTCCCAGCCCGTATCTTCCAAACGGGGAATTACCAGGAGGCTAATGAAGTTCAAACTTTGGGGCCTCCGCACTTGAGTGCCTATTTTGTGCTCAAGATCATGCAATTAAATGTTGTTTCCAACATTTACAAACAATTCTGCAAGTTAGGTATGACTACTATTATTCCCGTTACATAAACAAGGGAACTGAGACTTAGAGAAGTTAAGTGGCTTGCCCAATATCCTTAGCTAAGCATCAGAGCCAAGTCTAGCTGGTTCCAAAAAAGGGTATCTAAAAGTCATTCCAAGGGATAATTAAAAATAAATAATCAACTTTCGCTGTTATTGATCTCTTTCATTATCCTCAATATCCCTGGACATTCTCTCCTTCACTATTCTACTGGCGGCTGACACAACTAAACCTTAAAAGAGGAAGCCTGGTATGTCTGCAAGGACCCACGTCTGAGCACTCATCTGTAGGACTATATTTTAAAACAGAAGGGATTATCTGTTGGTATCAAACATACTTCTCTCATGTATTAGTACAGACAACCATCCGTTTTCAGTAACAAAGGAGATGATAATAAGGCAAAAGTTCCCAGAAAAGAAAAACCAAGGTTACCCGCGTGCTTTTTCTATAATGATATGTGCAGAAATGCCGCACGCAGTTAATTCCAAAGTTCCCAGGCCAAGATGGGTTAGTCCTGGGTAGTTTTAGTAATTGGCTATGTCCATTGTTCATACGCTGAGGCATTCCAATCATTTTACATGGTCTCTGACGTCCTTTTCAGAACGGTACAATAAGAATACAAGTGCACAGTCAGGAAAAAGTGATCTGTAACTGAAAAAGCCGGCACAAATATGACTCTGGATTGCCATCTTCAGTCTTTCAAAATGTTTTTTTATTGAAAAGAAAAAAAGTGACACACTCATTTCTGTTCTTAATCCACTAAAGAATTTCTTTTAGGATCAAGAAGTTAACAGGGAAAGAAACACTAAATAACTTCCCTTGGATTATGACAAACATGAATCCATTCTTCCCCTTTCAAAAAAGATTTCGAAAAAAACGGCAACTCTTCAAAATGGAATTTTAAAAGTTAAATCATTTCCATGTTATGCAAATGTTCACTCAGAGGAAAGAAATTAAGAAGAGTAAAACTTGAGTCAGTGGAGTACACAAAATATTAGTACATCTAAAGGTACATTATTATCTGTGGGACTGCAGACAATGGCACTGTTGAGAGTGGGTGAGCGTGTGAGCTTTGGGGTCAGGGAAGAGGGGCTCTGGTTGCTGCTCTGTATCACCCACAAGCTGGGTGAGCTGGGTGACCATCCCTTAACCTCTCACTCAATAGGAATCAAAATACCTACTGTGAGGACTAAGAGAAACAGACAAAGTACTTTTCCCCCCAGCATCTGTCACATAACAAACCCTCAGTATACGGAAGCTACTGTTACTTCTGATAAGCCCCATGAGGACAGAGATGTTCATCTGTGTTGTTCACTTTATTAATAAGGAGACATGCCCCGGTCAACTTTCATGCAAATACTCCCAGTTCCTCCAAAGTGACATACACATTTATCTCTATCAATTACACTCAAATACTGCTTTCCTTAGTGTATACCTCCTCTTTTACTGTAAGTGGCTTCAGCTGCTTTTTTGAAAAGATTTAAATTATTGGAAAATATTTGAAGTGTACATGAGTTAATATATGCACCACTTACATTTTCTGTAAACAGTGTGCTTACGCATAATTATAAATATCTCAGACTATAAAAGAAAACCTTTCATAGTACTCCCACAAGTGAAAAACAAAGTCTTGGAAATAATTATATAGGGAGCAGAAGGGAGTGGTAGGAAGAGGAAAGTTTACTAAATCATCAAAATAAAATCTGGAGTTTTGTCTAAAAACAAAACAAAAAACCTGACAACCATTTGCTCAAGGCTGCCAAAACTTGAGACTAAGCAAACTGTAGAGGAAACAAATGTTAAAATATGAAACCCTTTTCTGAGAAAGTAACTCCACCAGCCCCGGCTAATCCAATTCTGAGTCACTAATGGCACCAGCCCTGCTGGGTTGTCTTAACCACCACAAAGATGTCCAAAGGGACAGGCAGGGGCTCAGGCAAATTTTTTCTCTGCTGTCACTGACATGTTCGATGTGGCCACACTTCTCCCCTCCCCCACCCTTCCCACTTCTTCACTGTTCCATTTTCAGATCTCAAAACACAGGGGTGGACATATTGAGTAGTGGGTATAGAGAAAAGACTAGAAAACCAAAGCTTGGATTCTGGCCCCAACCCTGACCTCGCTCTAGGCCCTCTGGCCAGTCACTTCACATCTTTGGACTTTGTCTATGATACACAATATCCCATATCATAGGAAATCGGAGAGCAAAAGTGTTGGACCTGATATTGTCCTCAAAGCTCTACCTCAGAAAAATCACAGTTTCTGTACTAAACACAACATCCAACCACAAATGTCTGGTGAAATCAATAATTTAATACCTATCAATGCAATTTTTATAATAGAAGTTTTTTTATATTGGAACTATATCCCATTAAGGGAACAGACGCAAATACAATACCCCTAAATATTTATAGGGTCATCAGAAACCAGTGAACAATCTACATGCTCCAAAGCTGAAGTTCCTATTTCTCGCCCCATTTTTGACACAGAAAAGTGAAAGCCATGAAAAGCCAGTCCATACATACTACGACATGAAATACCACCATCACCACCAATGACTATTTACTGCTCTCTTACGATGTGGCAGTTACTGTCTGTACTGGGAATTTAACACTACGAGCTTATTTAATCCTCACAACAACCCTAACAATTACGTGTTGCTATTATCTTCATTTTATAAATAATGAAACTGAGGCATGGAGTGCTTAAGAAACTTGCCCAAGGACACAGGGCTAGTACATTTAGAACCAGACCTGTAAGTATCCCCACCCTCTTTCCGCATTAGCTGACAACTCCCTGGAAAAGAGGAGTCTACAGAAACACAGACAGGGCTGTCCCCAAGCAGAGTCCCTTAGGAGCTGGGCCATTGCTCCTGAGAGCAGCCCTCGGAACGGCCCATAGCTGTGGCCCATTTGGGCTGAAAGATTCATCTTTAATGGGAACTCCCCTCTTCTCAACTCAAGTTCAATTTGCTTGTCCTGGTGACAGAAATCAACTGAGAGAAGGCAAAGTCCATCAGTCAACGAATGCCCCCGCCTCCCCCCCATTTCTTATTTATTCAGAAGATACAAAGGATTCCTAACAGCTAGCCTCTATACTCAAAACACTGAGTCTTAGGTACTGATTTTTACTTATACATATCAACACATGCATCTCCATTGTACAGGAATGAGTAAGGGTTATAGACACAGATAGACTTGCTCCAAATCCCAACTCCGCCATTTAGTAATTGCATTTTCCTGAGCATGTTGTAGGCCTCAGTTACCCCAATTTACCTACTCCCCATCTTGTTGGGTTGCTGTGGTGTGAGACTGTATAAATGCACACAGAACATCAGGGTCAGCTGCAGGCCCCGGCGCCAGACATACCTTTGAAGCCTGACTCCATCCCTCACCAACCAGGAGATTCACCCCAATACCCAGAGCTATGAACCTAAGCTCCAATTTCCTTATCTGTAATATAGGTAAATAAGTACTGTCCACCCCAAAGGAGAGGTAGCCATGTGACTTAAATGAAGAAAGGCGTGTAACCACCTAGCAGAATGGCAAACACATAATTTGACCCCTCCCCCCCAAAATTTTTTAAGCTGAGGTTTAAAAGTCTAACCACACGTTTAAGTCTCAGCTCTGTCGCTTATTAGCTAGGGCTAAACAATGGTGTACAAGCCAACTAACCCCTCTGAGGCTCAGTTTCCACCAAGGGTTTGTGAGGATTGAAGGAGGCAACTGTGTGCGAATGCTCTGTAAGCTCTGCATTGCTACGGAAATGTTGGGGTTCTTTTACTTTACAAAAATAAGTTTCATGGTCACTGTATTGACTGGTCCTTCCAAATGCTGTCTTCATCTTTAAAATGGAAAAACTGAGACAGAGAAATTTTAAGCCATAGAGGGAAGGCTGGATGGAGGGAAGGACTGGGCCAAAATAAATCCAGACCATGACAAAGCAGAAAACGAATAAGCCTTCGAGAAGAGAGATGAGAGAATAACACTCATCCACCCGTTTTTAATCAACTGCTTCACTTGCTGGGTAAGCCTCTCACTGCACAGTCTAGGCATAAAAATTCTCCAATTTCCTCCCAGAAACACTATGAGACTTCAGGGTAAGAAAAACCTTCCCTATCAAATCTCGATTATCATCATCCATAAATTAACTGTGTGGCTCGGGCACAGAAACAACCGGACACAAGCTGGAATCTCATTCTAACTGGTACTCTCTTAACTACCCCTTTAAAAATTTTTTCAATCTTTCAAGAGAAGTTTCCTTCCCTGGTTGGTCAGAAATGTGCTTTTCCTTGTTCTCCAGGTCTCCTCATGCTAAATATGGTAAAAGCTGGCAAACAACCAGCCCAGTAAATTCCAATAATACTTAAGAAAGCATTCATATTGCCTGAAATTATTTGGAATCAAACACTTAAGACCTGCAGGGCCTCTGCAATAGAGCAGTTCAGCTGGAGCTCTTAATGTCCAAAGCAGCAGGGTGTCTTAAGAACACACAACCGTGAAAAAAAAAAAAAAGCAATCTACTCTTTTTTATTGCAACATTCTTCAGCAACAACATTGATCTCCTACCCACTGTGCACACAGCTCTGCACCAGGGCAGTGGGAGGCTGGAAGGAGAAATGGAAAAAACAGGTGGTGTCCATGGGGTGCCAAAACACAATCTACTCTTTTTTATTGCAACATTCTTCAGCAACATTGATCTCCTACCCACTGTGCACACAGCTCTGCACCAGGGCAGTGGGAGGCTGGAAGGAGAAATGGAAAAAACAGGTGGTGTCCATGGGGTGCCAAAACAACAGGTTGACTCAGTCAGTTCTGCCCCACAACTAATCAATTTGGTGAGGGAGAGGGGAGGGAATCTTAGTCACCCGGTTGTCTGACCACACTGACTGGCTAGACCACTGTACAGTGATCAATGAGGTCAAAGGTCAGACTTAGTAGTACATTAGTCCTGACTTTCAGGGATGTTACTTCCACAATCTTGGATATCTAGGAGGAGAAGACAGAGCAGCTTACCCTCCACCCACCCCAAATCACATATTTGGCTCCAAAATATATTGTTTCCCTCCAGTATCCCTTTATTATTAAAGTAAATATACATTTTCTAGGCATATACAACTGACAGTTTAGTGATTTATGATATAGTCAAATCAGAATGTTAAAGTAGCTAAAGAAAATTCCAGTTAATACACAGAAAACTGACCAAGTTCAATAGAAATCAAAGGATAAAAAAATGTAACCTAGCAAATAAACAATTTTTATATCAATATGGGTAGCAATTTTATACTATGTAGTTTAACCTGCCCATACCTGTTGTACCATATTTAAGATAGACAAAGGGCTAAGATACTTAATATTTAAAGAGATTTTTCAAATCAGTAACCCAAAATAAACACCTTAATGGGTAAAAGAAACAATTTGCCAAAATAAGTAAATAAAAGAAAAGGCAACACAAATGGCCAATGACCATATGAAAAAGCATTCACCATCACTAGTCAGGGAGGCAAATTAGGATGAAGTAGAATTTAGCACTTATCCAATTAGTACAGAGTTTTCAAAATAAAACTAGGTGGACAATGGCTGGGAACACTGATGTTCTGCTGATGGAAATATAACTTGATCAAACTATATGGACGGGAATTTGGCAGTGTGTATCAAAAGCCACAGAACAGCCCATACTCTGATACAATAATTTGACTGCTGGGAATTTATGTTAATGAAATAGATATCCCTACAGAAAGTTATATACAAAAATTTTCATCATAGCATTATTTTTAATTATAAAACTTGGAAACTATAAAGAGATTTCAATTTAAATAAAATATAGTAGGTTCTTAAGCAGCTTTTAAAACTACATTCTTAAAGAATATATATATATATATATATGGAGAAATGTTCACAATATTTAAATGGTGCAGAAGCAGATGATAAAACTATATGTATATTAAAATCCCAATGACAATAATAGATAGAAAAAACACTGAAATGTTTTAACATATTAACTCTGGGTTTTGGTTGGAGATGAACATTTTAATTTTCTCATGTTTTTCTGATTTTTAAAAAATCCTTTATCCTGGTTTTTAATGTCTCTTTGACATATTAATGTCTCTTCTGGAAATCTAACTTAATGAAAAATATCCTAAAGAGCAAAATTTCTTTCTATATAAACATGATCAGTACCATTTATA
>NW_005370187.1:329731-339892 GCF_000412655.1 Myotis brandtii | reverse complement strand
AACCAAATATGCAAGCAAACCAAAGTAGAATGGTCAAAATATAGTAAACTTATTAATTAGAATATTATTTAACCATTAAAATTCAATTTATGAAAAATATTTATAACTACCGAAGTAAGGCAGAACAGAAAATTATATATATCTTATGAATCAACAACTTTTTAAAACTAAAGATATGAAAAAAGACAGAAAGATGTACATCAAAATAATAACAGTAAAATACTACCATCACCACCACCTCTGCAAATCTTGTGCAGGTGCCAGAGAAAATCAACAAAATACAGATAAGTTTATTATGTGTAAACTTAAGAAATAATGCTGTTGTTATGTAAACCTACCTTAAAATGTTACAATATTTGTTTGTAGTTAAAACCATTTTCCTTAAATCTCTTATTGCTACTTCCTTTAAAAAGTAACATAATGCCAAAGACTTGCACGATTCACAGGATATGATTTTTTTTTCTCTAATAATCCTCATAAAGATTAGAAAGTGCTTTAAATGTTATAATAAAGTAAATGTCCTTAATGTTTCCAATTAAAGATGATCTAGCAAATAAAGGTATATTCACGGCAAAGAAAAACATAATAAAAAGTAATCATCAAAATTACAGATGTCCTCAAACTTCATTGAATCCCCACACTTTCTGGACAAACAAACGCATGTGAAAACAAAGAATTAAGCAAAAGTTTCTTTGCAGCTTACTACTTTTCCCATTTTGAGAAGTTAACACATTTGCACTACCTAGTTTTCTAACTATTGATGTTCAAAAACTCAACAGAATATATTAGCAAATAAACAGTATTTAATTATTCTTATTTGAATCCTGGGTAAGTATGCCAACATAGCAACCTCTCCCTGTTACGTGCTAGTTAAAATAGGCTATTTCATCTTTGAAGCGTAAAAGCCTTCCAGAATCTCTTCACAAAAGAGGGATGAGAGTAAAAAGAGATGAAAAAGAAGCAAACAACAATTTAAAGTACACCTGCCTCTGAACAAGGTAGTGTACTTCAGAATGTAACCACAGCTTCTCATACAACACTTCAGCAAGCACAGCTGGATTTTAAAGGGATGCCATATGTTAAAAGACAACTTATTATTAGGAAGACAATATCTGACTCCAATCAAAATATTATCATCATGTGTTCCTTAAACACACACTCGTTCTTCATATGCATAAATATATATGAGGGTGGGACAGCTACTCTTAACCCTGAAACAGGTTCTGCAACACCCTCTGACCCAACCTGTCTGAGACAATGGGTCTGTCTTGGCATGATGTTTAGCTGATGTATTCAAAGCACCAGAGCCTCTGCCCAGCTGCCAATATCCTGCAAAAGGAACTGAGGCGAAGACCAGAAACTGCCCAAGGGCAGGCCTCTGGGGAAGGTGCTTCGGTCCACTGGGAAGAGACACCCGGCCCCTCGCTGCCTGGCCAGAAGACCCAGGGCACCGGCACTGGGCCAAGGCAACTGGCCTGCAGTCCCACAGCGGCAAGGGACAGTAAAAGGACACCCCCACCCAAGCGTTTGCTCAATCCAATCTGGGAAGGCCCAAACTTTGAGGAGCTGGTAGAACAGGGTTTTGCCAAGACAAGCACAAGAGGGTGAGGGAGATGTGAGTGTGATTAGTCAATGCCACCCACCTTCGGCAGCAGCTCTGGGTGTGCCCAGGCCGCGCCTCAGTCATTGCCTGGCTGTGACGAGAAGTTCCTTCAGCGACTGTCACTGGGAACCAGATCTTCCAAAGGAGATATTTCCACCTTAACTTGCCCTACATCGGCCTTGGCATCCAGGCTGAGAACACAGCCTTCTCTCTTGCCACAAACCCACTAATAGACATAATAGACACCATGACATGTGCCAAATTTATATTTACACCCTCACCAGACAAAGGGGTCTCTGTCTTTCCCCAAGCCAAGTTTTTGTTTTTTTAAATTACAGTCAAGAGAGAGAGAGAGAGAGAGAGAGAGAGAGAGAGAGAGAACAGCACACAAGCCCAGCAGGGGTGAGCTGGGGGTCGTTGTTCTGTGGTAGATGGCAGTCTCCCCTCCCAGCCCCTGCAGCCCTCAGTCACCCTGACTGCAGGAAACTGCTCTTAGAGAGCGCAGAGAAGTGACTGACTAAATGCTAAATGACCGGACGTCATATTCCTAATTGTGTGCTCATTTGTCTCCACGATGATGTCAGCTCCTTGGGAGCAAGACCCTACCTTCTCCTTGGTCAGTGATTCCCACGCATCTAGAAGAACAGAATACCCTGTACTCCCTACCACATGACGCTACGGGAAATAGACAAATTACGGGTGAAAACACACCACAATCCTCCCCCACATGCCATTCAGAGAGCTACCAAGATGATCAATCTTAGAGCCATTAGGTAGGGCTCCTAGCAGAATACTACATGGAAACATGTATCTACATACATAAATCAGATAATAATTCCTCCGCTTTTCTCACTCCAACCTATGGCTTTTATCAGCCCCTTTCTTGGCTTTACTCTTCTTTTTAAGGTCTCCGTCTATTTTTTGCCACACAGCTGCTGTTCCCCTCAAAAAGGAGAGGGAGAGACTGACATACCTGGATGTGGGGTTGGGAGGACGAGAAGAGATAAACCAAAGAAATTATACTTATATGCATAGCCCATGGACAGGAGCAATAGGGTGGTGAAGACCTCGGCGGGTGAGTAGGGGCTGGGAGGAGGGGGGTAGGGGGGAGAAATGGGACATATCTGTAATACCATCAATAAAAAATATATTTAAAAATAAAAAAAACTTATGTTCACACAAAACCCTGTATATGAATGTTTATGGCAGTTTTATTCATAATAGCCCAACACTGGAAACAACTCCTATTGTTCTTCAACAGGAGGGGGGGGAAAGGGAGAGAAAGAGAAAAAGAGCAGATCTACTGCCAACCTCCTACCACCACCAATAAGCCTGTTTGTCCCATCCAGAGGTCATGAGCATGGCCCTTCAGATCTGAAGCCACTTCCTTCTGATCATCAGTGTCTCCGTCAGAGGAGCACTCCTGGGCCCCTCCTTGCAGACTGCTCTGTGCTGCTCAAGAGGTCCTTGATTCCTCCTTCACTCTCCTTTTTTTTTAAAATTCCATTTGCTGCTGCAGCCCAGATACCCCAAAGCAGGGCTGCCTGAACGAGTGACCTCTGCATCTTTCTGCACTAACACATCTGAAGGAAACCCCTGGCAGGAGACATGTGTTCATGGGTTAGCAAAGCACACAGCCTCACAGGCAGCAGCACCCACAAGGACTGAGGACAGGGTTCCTCAGCGGACACCAGAACGACTGCAAAACACCTATGTATTCGGGCACTGTGGCTAAGATCCGGATGGAGGGATAAGGAGGCTTCCACCAGTCACACATCACACACACACAGCAGTCCTACAACTTGGGAGAATTTTTATATTTCTAAACTACAGCTGAGAATGACAACAGATTTTTTTAAGGGAAAACAACTTTACTAACCTTGAGGAGATAACCCGGGCAGCTCCCTTCTGTCTAGTGACCTAGGCATTCGGCAAGAAGTAGACACTTCTTCAAGGGGGGAAATAACCACAGGGCCCAGTCAGAGCGGCCCACCTCTCCAGCACCACCAGAGAATAAACACACAAAAACTAAGCCAGAACCCCTGGGCTTCCTCCGTCTCACTCTTCAGTGATTCCAAAACTTCCCTAATATCACCTTACCTGGCTGTTTCTGAAGCATGCATGTTCTCAGACACTATCCCAGACCCACTGAGTCACAACGTCCAGGGGAGCACCCCAGGGGGGATCATCTCTGTGCTCCTCACTGGGTTTAGCTCCTTTTATAGAGGGGTGGGTGTCAGGTCAGGAAAGGGCACCCCTTTTGGATACTGTCAGCCACGCGTGGCTCATGACTTTATGAGGCAAATTCCTGAGAAGATGCAAGTCAGAGTAAGATAGATTCCATGAGAAGATGGCGGCAAGTCATACTAAGAGAGATGACAGATGAATATAAAAAGATCTTTTTAAGAATGTGAGTTGCCAAAAGATGGACTAACCTGCCTCTGGAGGCAGGGAGCTGTCTATCACAAGAGGTGTAGGAGCCAAGAGAAGGTAGGCTTCCTCTTGACCAGGATGTTGTAAGAGGATCGCATCCAGCAGGGGATGGACAGAAGGACTGGGTGGAATTTAAAGTTCCTGCCAACACATACGTCAACGAGGAGGAAAATTTCAGCTACCCATTAATTAGTGAAAAGAGATAGCATAAAAGTCTGTAGGTGGGGTCAGCTTTCCACAGATCTTTTCTCTTCAAAGGAGAAAGGAGCATGAAGACACACCCCTGACTCACCATCAACCTCTCCTCCAGGATGTCCCTGAGGTGGAAAGGACAGAGCAGGAGTCATAGTTGCTGTGACCAAAACCTGCCGCTCACTGACTCTGCATGTTGGCCACACGCCAGACAGGTTCTATGGACCAGCATGTGTCACAGGCCCTGCCCTCAAGGAGCAGATCTGGTGGCAGAGAGAGCTCACACACTTTATGGTTCTCTCTCTCTCTCAAAAAAAAATGTTTATTATTATTTCACCTTTAGCATTTTTGTCAGTGGCAGTGGTTTTCCAGGAACTCTCTTGGTGGGGGAAAAATAAACAAACTTTTCTAAACATACATATTCTCAGTCGAGTATGAGTTTGCAATATCCAACTCACAATGAAAATAAAAACACCTCAAAAAGTCATCTAAACATAAACTTAGTTAACTCTAATTTTAAGAATTTAAAAATACTATTCCAATAGTCCCTAAAATGATCAAATGACAATAAGGTATGGCAATTCTGAACAAAATAATAGAAATTGCTGACCCAGTAATATAATAATACAGGAAGCAACTCAAGTGAGAGGCAGGGGGTGGATGCCAATGCCTGTGAGGCTAAATTCCAACGTCAAAGTGACCTTTATGAATTGCAGAAGTGATCAAAAACTGAGAGAGAGAAGGAAACAGAGAGAGAGAGAGAGAGAGAGAGAGAAACTCAAAATAGCAAGTTTAAATAAAATATCTGGGGAAGGGAAACATTTGGTTTCCCCCTAAATGTAACGTAAGCAATAACTCTTGCAAATACTATTTTCTTAAAATATGGAGTACCATAGTAGTGCAAAATAAGAAAATAATTAAAAGTAGTTGTTCAATTGAACAAATATTTATTGGCAGCCTATTAGAGGTCAAGCCACTGTCTAGATACAGGGTAGGGGAGGGGGAATCAGACTAAATACATAAGTGAAAAGACAATGTCCACCCGTCAGGAAGGACACAGTAACAATAAGCACTTGAGGATGTGCTAAGTGTTTTTCTGTACAGGAGCTCATTGGTACAAGAGATGCAAGTGGTATGGAAAGTAAATGAGGTACTGGACTGAGAACCAGAAGAGAGAGATTCTAGTCTCAACTCTATCATTGGCTCAGTGTTTATGGACAAATGGACCAAAATAGTACCCTTCCCACAAGACTACAAGACTCATTAGTAACAGACCTGGAGGAAAATTCGGTGTTCTGGCTCCTAGTCTAGTGATCTTTCCAAAATATTATACATATATTTTATGTATAAAATGCATACATAAAGAGAGAAAAGGAGAAGAAACCTTTTGACTTTAAGTCATTTGCCGAGAAAGGGAAGAAGAGAGAGGAGACGGAGATTCAGGAAAGGGTAGGAGGGAAATGAAAGGTTTAAGTTGTGACATCAAGATAGAAATATAAAGAAACTAGAGGCCCAATGCACGATATCTGTGCAAGGGGCTCAGACCTCACAGACCCAGCTTCCTCCTGGCCTCGAGGCCTTGCGGCCCTGCCCACTGGTCATACTGGAAGGTCACCCAGAAGGTCGTTCCCCCATCAGGTCTAATTAGCAATATTAGCTCTTTATTATATAGGATTACACTTTGATTGGTTGAACAGACAACTGGATGACCGGACGACCAGACACTTAGCATATTAGGCTTTTATTATATGGGATAAGGAGTGTCAACACATTATATGGGCAATGTAAAAATCGCTTATATTCGCATCCAAATCATAGCTTAGAATTTTTTAAAATATATTTTTATTTATTTCAGAAAGGAAGGAAGAGGGAGAAAGAGAAACATCAATGATAAGAGAGAACCACCGATTGGCTGCCTCCCGCACGCCCCCCACTGGGGATCGAGCCCACAACCCGGGCATGTGCCCTTGACCCTTCAGTCTACAGTCCGATGCTCTATTCACTGAGCCAAACCAGCCAGGGTTAGAATTTTTTTTACTCTAAAACCATTAAGGGCAAATGAAGAGAAGGTCCAAAATGATATAAATGAATGAAGCGTGATGAAAAAGAGATAACAGAGAAGAAAAAGGGAGTGGGGAGCGTATAATAATATCTTTCAAATATATAAAACCCTTCTAAAGAGACAATGGGGACCCACTGTGTCCCCAAGAAGTGACATTATACTCTATAGCTTGTATGTCGAGCAAAGGGTTAAACACTGGAATGGCTGCCTAAGATTAGGTTCATTCTAGAAATTATTAAAATTAAAAAGGAACGATCCTATATACATACCTGATGCAGAGTTATGAACTATCAGTGGGTTCCAACTAAGTTACTGTATTAAAAATCATCTGTACGCCTTGAAAAACACAGATTCTCAGACCTACTGTATCAGAATCTCTGGGCGTTGAGTCCCACTATCGCCCCAGCTGGTTTAGATGCAGCAAGGACACACAGCTTTGTCCTATCACAGTGGACAGGGTAAGGAGGAGGACCACGAGGAATGGCACCAGAGAGTGGGAACTAGATCAATGCAAATTTTGTGGGCGAAATAAAATTTCTGTGGGTATGATATTTTTAAAGTGTACTGCAAGGCTGTTCTGAAGCATACAAACATATGCCACTGAATTTAAACATGTCTAAAGGTCCCAAGGTCAGCCACTACCATTCAGGTGAATCAGAAGTTACCGCTCCATGCTGCAGGAAGACTACAGGGGCGGCAACAGAGTGGGAATGGTGCAGAAGAGGTGGGCAAATATTTTTAAAATTCAAAACATTGGGAAACAAAAAAGAGAGGCTAAAAGCAATCATCCTTCCTTCCCTGTCCCTCACCCCCCCCACCCCCCGCACCCGCCCCAAAGGAATAATAATATAGAAAGAACAGGAAGAAAGAAAAAGGACAACAGTTTCATCTCCATCTGAAAAAGAAAACAAACACAATTTTGCTCTTTGTGATATTTTTTAAAGGCAAGAGATGCATGCAGCTGAGAAATTATCTAGCAGACAGCAAAACCAGGGAGTCCCTTCACATGGCAGAGCAAAAGAAAACAAGGAGCAAGGGGTGGTCTTGCTTGGCTGTTTAGACAACCAGACAGATGGGTTGACAGCTCCTTGCCTTAGGAACTCCGATGTTTAAATTAACAATTGGCCACAAGCCAACTACAGGAACACTCAAAAGTTTGGAAGGGTGTGTTACAATTGGTACCTTGGCAAAACACAATGATAACAGAAGATGAAGAAGAGTCATTAGAAAGCGTCACTGCCAGACTCTGAAAAGATTTAAGATTTTTACCAAGAAACAGGTTTTTTAATCTCTTCTATTATAGTTTAGCATCTGTAGAACACTTGCCTAAAAACCAAACTATCAAAATCTTGTCCTTTGAGCTAACTGACGAATACTCAACTTGTCCACCTAAAACAGTGGTTCTCAACCTTCCTAATGCCGCGACCCTTTAATACAGTTCCTCATGTTGTGGTGATCCCCAACCATAAAATTATTTTCATTGCTACTTCATAACTGTAATTTTGCTACTGTTATGAATCGTAATGTAAATATCGGATATGCAGGATATATTTTCATTGTTACAAATTGAACATAATTAAAGCATAGTGATTAATCACAAAAACAATATGTAATTATATATGTGTTTTCTGAGGATCTTAGGCGACCCCTGTGAAAGGGTCGTTCGACCCCCAAAGGGTCGAGACCCACAGGTTGAGAACCGCTGACCTAAAAGCTACCTAAGAACAGCAATACCTCATCAATGCAGAAGTAAAAGAGAGGACATCTGTCCAGCCAGAGTGGCTCAGTTGGTTGAGGGTGCACCGAAAGGTTGCCGGTTCTATTTCCAGTCAGGGCACATACCTGAGTTGTAGGTTAGATCCCTGGTCCAGGCATGTACAGAAAGGCACCTCATCGATGTTTCTCTCTCACATTGAGGGCTCTCTTGCCCCCTCCCCCCCCCCTCTCTCTCTCTCTCTCTCTCTCTCTCATCCTCAGGTAAGGATTAAAAAAAAAAAAAGAGGACATCTTTCTATGTACTGAGGTCCTAGAATGAGAGGAGCCTTGTGTGTCAGGATAGTTCTATTTTGGATGTATCATTTCACACTTAATTTTGCAAATCGCTCTGCAATCATTTTTATTACTCCCTCCAAGTCTCTAAAGTAGGTTACTTCTTTAGTTCTATTTCATAGGTGAGGAGACGACTAGTCATGAAGATGAAGTTATTTACTTAAAACAAGTTAATGGTCGACCAAAGATTGTAACCCTCAGACTAGCTCGCTGTTTCTATTCCTCTCTGGCCTAAATCTACACTTATACTAAAACTCTCACTTCAAGAAAAAGGAAGGGCAAAAATACCATGGTATGCGTTTGGTTAAATAATCCCCAAACAACAGGTTTGCTTTATCATCTCACAGACTCCTCGTCCACTTCTGACATTGAGAGGGGTCTGGAATTTGAACTTTCCAAAAAGGATCTGGTTGGTGCTGAACAAGCCAGCACTGTGATAACCTTGTTCTCTTTAAACATCTGTGATTGGCATGTCGAGTGCCTGTTAACAATGAACAAAGAGCAAATTTTTCTGAACCTCATCATCTTCTTAACCTTTTCTTTGCAAAGGTCCATAATAGCTCAGGTACCCGTTTTTTGGTTTGTTTGTGTGTTTTTTTTGGTCAAGGTAGGAGATTCCTTCAGACTAGGCTACTTTCAGTTCAACACACATACACAAGCCACCTTCCTACTGGAAGGAAGCAAGAGTTCAGAAAAAATAAAACACAGCCCTGCCCTGAAAGGGCGTCATGAATACCTTCTGACTGACATGGGTTAACTATACATTCTCTTTAATGAATCCTTTCGGCTGGGTAACTTCCTTCCCATGTTATTGGTGAGTTCATACACCAACAGAGCTGGATTTGAACCCAGGATTACAGAGCTGGCTGGGCTCCAAAGCCCAAGCTCTTTCCGCCAGCGGTTCTCAACCTGTGGGTCGCGAACAATGAAAATACATCCTGCATATCCGATATTTACATGACGATTCATAACAGTAGCAAAATTGCAGTTATGAAGTAGCAACGAAAATAATTTTATGGTTGGGGGGTCACCACAACATGAGGAACTGTATTAAAGGGTCGCGGCATTAGGAAGGTTGAGAACCACTGCCAGTCTGGGGGGAAAAAAAATTGGAATCTGAGATCTTGGGTGAGTGAGGTGGGTAAAAAAAAAAAATGATTCGATTGCCTTTCCTTGGTCCCACCGTGTGCAGAAAGACTGTTGCAAATAGCCATCCAGAGGCGTCCTAAAGGAAGCACTTTGAGTTACCGGCTCCCTTTTCCTCACCTTCCCGGGCCCCACCCCCACCCCACCTGCCAAAAGAGCAGCAAACTGAGCTGCCAGGTTGGTGGAGTTGGTGATCGTCACACCACATTCCTGGGGCCGGACACAGACTCTGAAACAGCGCCCGAGCTCCGCGCCTCGGAGAGAACAAACAGCAGTTGAGATTTTTAAATCATGTGGCCCAGCTTGCAGCCACGCCAGTTTCCCTGCTGCTCCGAGCCTCCACCTTCCCGAGGCTCCACCAGCACAACACACCGGATTCATCGGGACCGAGGACCCGGGGTGTCAGGACCCGGGCGCACGCACCGCCAAACCGGGCAGCGCCCGAGCTCCGCGCCTCGGAGAGAACAAACAGCAGTTGAGATTTTTAAATCATGTGGCCCAGCTTGCAGCCACGCCAGTTTCCCTGCTGCTCCGAGCCTCCACCTTCCCGAGGCTCCACCAGCACAACACACCGGATTCATCGGGACCGAGGACCCGGGGTGTCAGGACCCGGGCGCACGCACCGCCAAACCGGGGCCCCATCCAAACCAACCCCACCCACCCGGACGGTGTGCCT
>NW_005370187.1:328096-328732 GCF_000412655.1 Myotis brandtii | reverse complement strand
GGAGGGGGGGGCGCCCGCCGAGCCCGGCCTCTGCCGGAGGCTGACGCTGCACCGCCAGCACGAGGGCTTCCGAGACCTTGAACTTGCAGGGACGGCCAGGCCTCACCCAGTGAGCTAGGTACCGTCCCCAAACCCACACAGCCGCACGCTCCCGGGCTCCCTGAGGGAAGGCGGTGGAGGACCCGTGCTGTCAAGGAAATGGGGGGCAGGGCGCCAAAGCCCATTGAGAATGTGGGCACCCTTCGCGTACTCATTCATTCACTCGTTCACGCGTTCGCGCGCGGCACAGTGGGACGGCACTGACGACGCCCGAGGCACCAGCTACTGCTGAGCCCCGAGGGTTTGCGGCTGACGGTGGCGGGACTCGGGGCAGACCCTCACGGAAGAGCTGGGATGAGGGCAGATCTTACTAGTGAAAGGTCAGTCCCATGTGTAAGGACCAGGGCACCAGCGAGGGATATTCCTTGTAGCGTCATTTGTAATGGCCCCACATTAGAAGCAACCCAGATGCCCACCCATAGAAGAACGAGGGTATATTTATCAAATGAGACGCAGTACACCAATGGGAAACACTGAATTCACATATGTCACTAGGGATACATCTTAGGAAACAAGATGGAAGTGAAAACTCATTGC
>NW_005370187.1:319853-327759 GCF_000412655.1 Myotis brandtii | reverse complement strand
CACACACACACACACACACACACATATATATATTTAAGTTTTTTCATAACAATACAAAATAGTACTGATGGATGCAGACCCCCCAGTATGTAGTAAAACAATAGAACCAGAATATTGGTTGCTTCCCGGTCAGGAGAGTGGGGGATGTGATCAGGCATGGGTACTAGCGGGCTTGTTATTTGTAAGAAAAGGGCTGAAAGCAACAACCACACGAGTTTGTGTGGGCGCAGCACCCCCGGGAGCGCCACCATGAGAGCGAGGGGAGCAGCAGGGGACTCGGGTTCTGTTACCAGCGCCAGGCGCCAAGGAGGGAGGGGGTTTGGGACTGGATCATGCAGGACTTTGAATGGCAAGTTGCAGATGGGGAGGGGTGCCCCAGCCAGGCGGATCCGTTGGTTGGAGTGTCTCCACACACCAAAGAGGTGGATGGTTCAAGTCCCCGTCAGGGCACATACCTAGATTGTGGGGTTCCATCCAGGTTGGGGCGCGTAGGGGAGGCAACGGATGGATGTTTTTCTCTCTCTTCCTCCCTCCATCTTTCCCTTCCCCCCTCTCTCTCTCTCTCTCTCTCTCTAATCAATAAATATATCTTCGGGCAAGGATTTTAAAAAAATTTAAAGGAAGATTGCTCTGATAATCCTGTACAAAATCATCAGGAACAGAACGTGAGCTTTTGTTCATCAAGGGCCAGTCAGGGGTCTGTGAAACAGTCCAGGCAGATGTAAGGTGATGAAGGCCTGAATCAATGAGGTAGATGTCCAATGAAAAGAAAGGGATGGATATGAGACAGTCTTGGGGAAAAAAAGGGGGGGCGTGGCGAGCAGAGGGAGACTGGCAACTCTATGTGACTAATTAGACGTGGAGGTTTGTGATCCTGTTGGGAAGGGAAATCCTATTCACAGAGCCTTCCCTGGCTCCTACAGGATAAAGTCCATACTCCTAAAAATGATAAATACAAGGCTTTTTCTTCACGGAGTCCCCTCACTTGTCCTCTCTGCCCCATTGTGAACTTTACACAATGACAGTATTAAATGACTCGAGATTCCCCCAAACGTATCTTCTTGGTTCCGTCTCTGTACCTTCTGTTCCCTTGACTTGGAATGACTCTGGTAGTTCCCTTCCCTCCTGCTCTTGGTGAACTTCTAATTATTCCTCCTTCAGTCCTGAGAAGGCTTTGCTGACACTTTATCCAATTCCTCCCCCTCGCAGACAGTCCTCCCACTGTACTCCTCCTTTATCTTACACTGTATCTGTTTTTCACACAGGACTGTTTGTATTTCCATCTTTTCCACTAGATTAGAAGGTCCTTATGGACAAGGACCATGGCCTTATTCATTCCTCGTGTCTGTCACATAATAGATGGACTAGAATGTGAAACAACACGAAACAAGTACAAGTTAGTGTGCTCACAGGCCCGTGAAATTCCCAGCCGGATGGGAATAAGCACTTTATCA
Organism: Myotis brandtii; assembly: GCF_000412655.1. NCBI lineage: Eukaryota > Metazoa > Chordata > Mammalia > Chiroptera > Vespertilionidae > Myotis > Myotis brandtii. Next base: position 326,305 of record NW_005370187.1, on the reverse strand, counting down.
TAGATAAGCAAGTGCTCTTTATTAAAAGTAGTCACCTTGGGATGCTGGAAACTCTTTTCAAAAATAACATAGCCAAATTGTTTTTGGAATTTCCCTGTGCAAATATGTTCAGAGAAAGATAATAATATTACTTTTTATTGGCTGATGCATAGAGTTATCAGTTTGATCATTCTATTTACTTACTAAATACACTTCATAATAACTTGGCTGTACATGAATTTTAAAAATCACCTGCAAATATTAGATGTATCATTATTAAAATACATTCAAAAGGATGTAAATGTAATTATCCCCAAAGAGCAGTTCCAGAAAGACTGTGGCTATGACATTACTGTGACAAGAGGTTCACAGTTTCTCGAGGTGATTGTTTTGAGGAAAGCCAATATTACGTTAACTTACAACCTTTTTGCATCTATTATAATTAAACTTATTGCATACATTCTCATAATGACAGGAGGAGTAAAGAGTAATTGTTACAAGTGAAAGTAGAGGCTGTAACTGAAAAGGTGTTTTTAAAGACATGTTTTGAAAGAAGTTATGGATATAAATGGCTAAACACAAAACAAAAAAAAAAAGGGAGCTGAAAATCAAGAGAAGAAATTGGAATCGGCAAAGACTGAGAGATGAGAATAAGTTCATCCAACCCATCAACCGGCATTTGGATGAATATTTACCACAGGCCAGATCCTGTATGAAGAGTAGAGGTATAAAGAGACAGGTGTGACAGCTGAGGGCCTGTGAGTCCTGCCCCAGCCCAGGGGCGGTCAGGGAAGGTTTCCAGGGCAACTGCAACAGCTGGACTAAGAACTGGAAGACCAAAAGATTAATCAGGTAAAGAAGCAGAGATTTCTCATGTTTAATGATCTAAGCTGTCCCAGGCAAGGGAGCAAGTATAGAGGCAGGTGAACAGTAGAGCCCAGAGCCTGGTCCCAAAAGTAGGAAGATAAGGACTTAGGCAGGGGCTGTGGGAATGCAGAAAAGATGGGCATTGGCCCCTGAGACTACTGATTGCTTCAATAAGAGAGGAAAGGTCGATCAAGGAATTAGCAAGGACTTCAATATCTTGAGGCATGATGGACATAGGAAACACAGGGAAAGGAAAAGAAGGTTAGATAGATTAGATAAGCAGGCAAGATAAGACAGCAGTGTGGCCAAAAGCAGGGAATCTGTCTTGTAGCAGCAGGGACTGTTGACGTCTTTAGGGAGAGCTGGGAGTAGTGGGACTGATTGAAAGGATGGACTTGCACTGAAATATGCTTCTGTCGTTGGCCTCTCCCCAAATTCCATGGTGCGCATTTAGGCGACCATTTCACTATGTCCCTGATCCCGATCTGAAGCCAGAGGGTCTTATGGTGGTGTCTCAAAACTCAAACAGCAGCTGAGGACGTGAAATGCCAGGAGCTGCCTGGAGATATTAGCCCCAAATGTACTCAGCAGTTTCATTGCTCAACTGGATTGGGAATGGTCTTCCCAAGAACAGTGCTCCTAGTCAAAGCAAGTCCTACTTTGTAGGAGAAATTAGCAGGAAAATATTAGGTGATCCTATAAGCTAATCATAGCTGTTGCCATTCCTTAAATTCCATAACTTCACTGATACAAAGAAAAATGGGATCGCACAAACTTTCATCTGAAAAAAAAAATCTGTGTCCAAGCTCAAATTAAAATGTACAGACCATTAGCAGTAGAAAAACATGAAAAATGAAACACTAGTTTTCATTTTAGTCAAAACTAAAAATGCACACAAAAGTCTTTACTAATTGAAACTCACAGGTAAAATTGCCTCTCAAAACCAGAAATGCAGAATTGGGCACCTAGTTGTTCTCATGTCTGTTCTCTCAGATCCAATGGGCTGTAAAAACCCCTCAAGGGTAGGATCCTGTGTTATTTATTTATTTTGCCCCAGTTCCTAGCACAATAGTTAGTACACGTCTGTGCTCAATGTATGTTTTAAGTAAACATACATTGAGCATCTATATCTCTATGAATTGGAGAGAGATGCAAAAGTGACAAAGTCTAGGTGTTTAGGAGAATCCCAGGCTGAATCAGTGACACTCTAGATCAGCCGTGGGCAAACTACGGCCCGCGGGCCGGATCCGGCCCGTTTGAAATGAATAAAACTAAAAAAAAAAAAAGACCATACCCTTTTATGTAATGATGTCTACTTTGAATTTATATTAGTTCACACAAACACTCTATCCATGCTTTTGTTCCGGCCCTCTGGTCCAGTTTAAGAACCCATTGTGGCCCTTGAGTCAAAAAGTTTGCCCACCCCTGCTCTAGATGTTGTAGAAGAGGCTCTGGGATACATAGCAAGCATTGGTTGAGCTGCTCCACACATCTCACCACATACCCCAGGAACCCAGGGATGTGTGATGAAGTGTTTATGGAAGCAGGAATTAAAATAATGCCTTGCATTCGTGCAGTGCTTTAGGCTTTCCAGAAACACTTTTAAGTATATATCTCATTCGATTCTCAAAGCAATCGTGGGAAATAGCCAAGCCAGTCATTATTATCCCCATTACACAGATGAGAACACTGAGATAGAGCATAAGTGTCTGCCCAAGGTTAAATAAGTAATTAGTGACAGAGCTGAGATAAAACCCCCAGTTTCTGACCTCTGATTCAGTTTCATTCCATTCTGTCCTTGACCGTGTGAAGTACATTCAAGACGATTTTTAGTGTAGGGACTTCTGGGCAAAGGTCCGCCAGCTTCTTACGACTTCCATATTGGTACAGAACAGCTGGCCCACTGTAATTACAAAGCCTAAGTAAGCACATGCATTCTTTGATTTAAAAGCATTTTTGGAGAGTTTACCCTCCGCAAAGCACATCCTTGACTCTGTGGCAATACAGACATGTATCAGCCTGCACCTCAGAGCATTGAAGAGGCCACAGAGCATTGAGGAGGCCAAGGGGACAACACGCCAACAACATAACTACAGCAGAGATAAGGAACAGGGCTAAGGGGGAGTAGAGAGCACTGTGATTCATTCTAAGGCCACTTCCATTGTGTTCGGTCCCCAGCCCTTGAGATATGAATGAACTGAGATGGCCTATGCGACTAACCTGTAAGTAGTGTAGACAAGAGCCACCACTTGTTTGTGTTTGTAAACTCATAGGAGTTGGTTCCTTGCCTTCCCTAGAGCACAGAGCAAGTGCATGTTCTGAGAGGTCCACCAGGTTCCGCTACATGGAGGACAAGTTCTGGAAGGCAGGAGTCAATCTCAACGTCAAACTACTCTTAGAATTAGGAACCATTCCGACCCTTTAAGTGAGCATCAGCACCATGGTCTCTGCCCCAATGAAGAGTGTAAGCAATATAAGAAAGTGTAAGTTGGGCTTCTTGACATATGTTTGCCCTCTTAGGCATATTATTGTTTCCATTTAATATCAAGGAGAGGAAAATTTAAGCTTGTCCTTATACAACTTACTCTTCTCTTGTATATGTACTATATGATGAATGGTACCTATAAAAGGTACCTAGGAATCTAAAAGTCTCTGCTATCCGTGAGATAAGCAGGAAAGTTAGTATAGGAATGCTCACTTTAGCCTTATCTGACTTAAATTTTCCTTTTAAGTATTTTGTGCTGGGAGGGATTACACTTCAATCCCTAAGTCAATGTATACTTTTAAAATGTAATGATGTAAAAAAGGATTGGCCTGTATGTATCAGGGTATCTCCCCAACTCAAGAGCAGCATAAATCCACAACCGTGTAATTATGAAACCACAGTGATACTGGACGAGTTGCAGTGCCTCAGTCACTACAATGGTTATGCAACTCTGGCTATTTGTGAAATGTTAAGGTGTTCTCAGAGACTTCAGTTGTTTCTACCCAGCATGCTCAGGTTCTTCCCTCACAGGTTAGCCGAGAGATTCTTGAGCAGTGAGGTTCAGACATATAGTTTCCACCTTAAAGAATGGGGGGGGAAAGATCTTCATCCTATCTGAGGGCAGATCACATCTGAGTCCCCCCGAAGCAGAAGAAAAGAGAACACTTGTGTGGAATTGAAAATGATTAACTAAGTGTGAGGATGGGGGCCTCAAAAGTAAGGTAAAGAAATCCCATTTTTAAAAGTAAGCACTAAAATTAAGCCTCCTTCTAAAGTAACTCATCAGGAGATAATTATTGGCTGGCAACTGGTATTTATAATAGAAGCGTACATGGCCTTAACGATAGGGTTTGCTTCTGAAAACATTCTAATTAAAAAGGGAAAGAGTGATTTTATAGGAAAGTACAAATCAGTGTTGTGTATGTGTGCTAATGTGTGCAGGGATGGAGGTGGTAATTGCTGGGCTGTGGTGCGTACGTGTGCTAATATGTGCAGAGACAGAGGTAATGGCTGGCTCGGCGCAGGTATCTGTTGCTGAAGATAATGACCTTGTAAATGTACAAATAGTTTCCAACAAAGCTGAAAATACATCATTATTATTCACCAGTGTGGAATGGAATGTGAAATTGGAACTCAGCAGGTGTGAGTGGTGGCTGTGCCTGGTCGGGATACCAACTTGTTTTTGTTTGTAATTATTCTGATTTCTGCACTAGAATTTGTGGGGGTGATCACACTGTAAGGTATAAAAATGTGGAATCACTATATTGCACACCTGAAAACTAATATAACCAATATCACATTGTATACCAACTATACTTTAATATAAAAAATAGATTAAAGAAATAAAAAAATAATGTAATATGACTACGCTATTCTCTTGTCCAGACCACTGGCCAGGTCATTTTTCTGCACATCTTTGATTCCTTTCCTCTTATCACACTCACTAAAAGTCCAAACAAAGCAAGAAGAACAGATGCCAGCAAGTCAAAGAATGCTTCCCACATTGAAATCGACATCTGGGTCCAGGAAAGGACACCTCATGGCTGAGAAGAGCCCTGTGCACAGTTCACACCTCTGTTGGTTTCTTTTGCAAGATATAGTTACCTCAAAAGAGCCTTCCTTAATTGAACTCTTATGGTCCTCAATCCTCGTCTGTCTATAGTCATTTTTTAAGTAAGTGAAGACATGGATAGGATGAACACAGACTGACTTATGTAAACTCCTGGAATTAAGAGACCACCTTCAAGTTTCAAAAAGACAAACTTGGAACATGCCAAAGGTAGTATAGTTCCTTACTCATCCACCACTTACGCTTTTGAGGAGAAGAGGGGAGTTGGAAGAGTTGAAGAGAAGAAAACCAGGGAAGAAGAGCGGGAGAGAAAGGTAAAAGGGTGCTCTGGAGGGCATGCACCTGTTTAGACATGGGGAAGCTGCCCGGACACTAGCAAAAGAAGAACCAATGTGGAGTTCCTCCTTGCACGTCTCCCCCTTCCCTCCTGAAGGCCTGGGGTGAACCCACAGCATTTTTCGAGCGGTGAGAGAGAACTGCCCTCAGACACCTCCCTGAACTCCCTCCCTCCAAAGAATTCAAAATGCCCCCAGTCCAAATCAGTTCCCCCCATGTCAATAGTTGTGCATAAAAATTATAATAATCACATTAATACAGGTCAGAACAGTAAATATTTATGGAGGGCTTACTGTGTGTACCTACTTTATTGTTTGCAATGCTCCAACCAGTGTATGAGCAGGTATTATTAGTCCCACTTCACAGACACACAAAGTGAAACCTGAGACGTTGTCCCAAAGCATTCAGCCGTAAACAGCGACACAGCCCAGGTCCGTCTGACCAGCTCCAGCGGCACCCAGTTAACCCCTGTGTGATACGCACGCCTCCCCACATGTCTCTGCCTCAGGGATGCGACCCCATCCATTGCTTAGACTACCCACTTGAGCATGGAAGAAGTCCTGTAGTCATTTATTGTAAATCTGGTCTCCCGAGTTTCTTGAGACAAAGGCTTGATCACATGTGTCCTTTGTGGTCCCCTGCAGCATGATGCCCAATTTCTTGTCAGCTCCCAACGGGGGAACTCAAGAATGTCATGTCCCTCCTTCTACCCCCCGGATGAGAGAAAGTCAGACAATTTTGCAGGTTCGTTTCACACTACCACTTTTTATTTTGAAATACTCTCTTCTAAGTGTATCGAATCAGAAACAAAGCCAGTAGATAAAGAACCAATTCTATTTATTGTCATATCTTTGTTTAAATTATAAACAAAAAAACCCCACACATACTATTTAAAAATTAAAGGGAAAACACCTATAATACCAGCACCTATAGCATTTTGGAATATTTTATTTAGTTGTTCCTTCATACGCACATTTCAAATAGTTATGATCAAGACATACATGCAGCCCGATCTGTGTAGCTCTGTGGTTGAGCATCAACCCAGGAACCAAGAGGTCATGAGTTTGATTCCTGGTCAGGGCACATACCCGAGTTGCAGGCTTGATCCTCTATCCCCAGTGGGGGACGTGCAGGAGGCAGTCAATGATTCTCTCATCATTGATGTTTCTATCCCTCTCCCTTCCTTTCTCTCCAAAAATCAATAAAAACATTAAT
>NW_005370187.1:307208-319809 GCF_000412655.1 Myotis brandtii | reverse complement strand
TACATACACACACACACACACACACACATGCAGTTTTTATCCTGCTTTCTCAGCTAGTTCATATGTTATAAATCTTTTCTGTTATTGCTACATAGTTGTTAGTTTCTGCATTGTTTCAGCACTGATGATAAATGGAGCTAGAATGCCTTCTATGTTAGTATTGGGCTCTGTGTCCAGAGCTGTCTATCTTATTGCTGAGACAGCGCCTGCAGACAGCCCTCCCATACTGCTTCCATTGCCAAGGCCAGCGGGGTGAATGGGTGGGCCCTTCAGCAGCTGCTCTCTAAGCTCACTACCATCCCCACCACTACACCCATGGCATTTGCAAAACTTCACCACTCTCTTGGGGGCCTCTTTCTGTTCCCTGTTTCCTTCCCAGCAAAAGGCTTCACTTCCCACTTCAATGAAGACATCTCCTAGCTCAAATATCACCTCCCCTGTAAAACCTTCCCTAGCCCTCCCACTTCTACGCTGGGGGGAGGGGGAGGGCATGAAAAACTTCCCCAAACACTCTCAACACCACAATTTATCTCTCATGCACCCACCCTTACTTCCTGTCCTATCTCAGAGAAAAGTCTTCCCTTCATTCCAATGCTAGTCCTTCTTCTGCTCTGGCCATTGGTTTCACCTGCTTCTGCCTTTTGCAAGACCATTTTGCCATTCATTATCCTTTTGCCCCCACTGTCATTGTCACCCATCTCTTCTCTGCTGGTCTAATCCCTTCAGCCAACAACTTTATCTCAGCCTTAACGCATTACACACCACACACATGATTAATTTGGCTCAGACAAGTTTCTATTTCTTTTCACTCCCAAACCTCTTATCCCTTACTGTTCTTCCCTCCTCAAAACCCGGGATAACTTCCTTGGCCTACATTTATTGAGCACCTGCTATGGGAAAACAGTGGGGAAGTATATACTGGTATGAACAAGGCAGTCCCTACTCCTGAGGTGGGAAGACAACTAGTAAACCAAAAAACAGAACACAATAAGTGCCATAATAGAAATACGTGCAAAAGTACCCATACCTGTAGAAGGGCTCTCTGGAGAGGAATTAGAACGGCTTCCTTGGGAGGTGACAGGAGTTAGGCCTGGGACAATGAATGGGATATTGATTGCCGGGTGGAGACTGAGTCAGAGAGAGCCCACAACTGACAGAGAAAACCATAATATTCACAGTTACTTAGGGAATATCAGCCAGCTAGCTCAGTTACTGCAAGAGTTGAGTGCGATTGGTTTAGGTCGATGGTTCTCAAACTTGAGCATGCATCAGGATCACCCAGAGGGCATGTGAAAGCACACATTTCTGGACTGCACTCCCACAGCTTTGGGGTGGGGTCTGGGAGGAGGCTGGGTAATTTGCATTTCCAGCCGGTTCCCAGGTGATACCAGTGCTGTTAGTTTGGAGAGCACACTCTGAGAACCACTGGCTTAGTAACTTGGCTTCTGCTTGAATTGTCCTAGTAAAATTACTTTTAGATGTCACCGAAGGTCTTCGACTGCCAAATCCTCAGTCCTCATCCTTCTGGACCAGTGGGCAGTGTTTTGATACAATGGATGATTCCTTAACTGGCCTCCCAGTTTCCAGTCTCACCTTCTTTCAATCCATTCACAAAACTGCCCAAAATACAAGAATAAACCTATCACTTTGCACTTAAAATCCACCAGTGGCTCCTCATTCCCTGTGGTTAGAGCCCAAATTCCAAAGTCTGGGACAATAAAAAAAAAAAAAGAAGCAAACAAACTGGTATTCTGGCCACTTTTACCTCTTCTGCTGCTGCCCCGTATTGCACAGTTTATGTTCTAGGCCAGTGATGGCGAACCTATGACACGCGAACTCATTTTTTTGGTTGATTTTTCTTTGTTAAATGGCATTTAAATATATAAAATAAACAAAAGTATAAATCTTTGTTTTACTATGGTTGCAAATATCAAAAAATTTCTATATGTGACACGGCACCAGAGTTAAGTTAGGGTTTTTCAAAATGCTGACACGCCGAGCTCAAAAGGTTTGCCATCACTGTAATCTAGGCACGTCGACCTACCTGCCAGTCCCCAGATGTGCTGTGAGCTCATTTGCTCTTCACCTCTGCATATGCTCTTTCTTTTCCCTGGCATGCCCTTACTCCCTCCCCTTCTCTACCCCATCTCCCCCATGCCCTGTGGAATTTTAGTTCAAGGCCTAGATCAATGTCATCTCCCCTGGGAAGTCTTCTTCAGTTTTGTTGTGCCTTTCCCTGAGCACCTCTACAATTGGTTTCTGCATATTATATATACTATTTAACACTTAGTTGAACATGAGACTACTGTTTTAAGACCTACTTGAGTGCAAAGTCTGATTCTATCTTATTATTTTTAAATTATAGTTGACATACCATATTAGTATCAGCTGTACATATAATGATGAGACAATTATATACCTTATGAGTGAACAGGATAAGTCACGTACCTATCTGACACCATACATAGTTATTACAATATTATTCACTATGTTCCCTATGCTGTACTTTGTATCCCATCTATCTTATTTTTTTAAAGATTTTTTTATTGATCTTTAGAGAAAGATGAAGAGAGGACGGGGAGAGAGAGAGAAACATTGATGTAAGAGCGAGACATCAACCAGCTGCCTCCTGCACACCCCCTACCAGGGGTTGAGCCTGAAACCTGGGCATGTGCCCTGACCGGAAATCAAACCCAAAATGTTTCAGTGCATAGGACGATGCCCAACCAACTGAGCCACATCGGCCAGGGCTATCTTATTATTTTTGTTGTTCTCATAGAAGACATTCAATGTAGGTGTGTTGAATGAATGTTGGGTACACAGGCAACACATAATTAATGGTTTGAGTAGTTACTTGCTGCCTCCCCAGTGGAACCCAGCAGTGGGCAGGCAGGCAAAGAGGAGGAGGAGAACACGAAGAGCAGCTTCGTTAATGAGCACGAGCAAAGGTGCCACCTCACACCCACCCGACTCCCTGACTGAGAGGATGAACCATAGGCTTTTATTTCCCATGACTCTCTCTTTCTTTGATGGCATACCGGTTTGTCAGCTCCATGGACCGAGGCAGTTATGCAGCTGCCTTTCTTGCTTTTGGCAAACTACTCTCCAGAGGCCTTGTCCAGAACTAGAGCAGGAAATGCTTTGGTTGCTTGGCTTGGTGAGCACATGGCCAGCAGGCAGCCACTCGCCTCTCCTTTCTGTGCTGCTGCTGAAGGAATGCTGCATGCTCTCTGGTTTTGGGAAGAACAGATTGTGTCCATTTCTCTCTCTCTCTCTCTCTCTCTCTCTCTCTCTCTCTCACACACACACACACACACACACACACACACATTCTGATTTCTGTGGTGGCCATATCCTGCAGAAGTAAAATAGGCCTGAATGTCTGTGTGGCCAAGCTGCATTCTCCTCATTCTCTAATGATAACCATAAGGTTAAGAAAGCATCTAGCAGCCAATGAGCTCAGAAGGCCATGCCTTTTGTCACCTAGCCTTTTCCTACCTCTATGCAGATAGATATTCCTATGAGAGAAGCCATTTGTTTAGGGACTTTTATGTGCTAGATGTTTCCACATATGATCTCATTAGATCCGCACAACATTCCTGGAAGGCAGATCTCTTTTTCTCCATTTAATAAACAAAGATACTGAGGTTCAAAGAAATTAAATGACTTATCCAAGATCAACAAGCTAATAAGTGTGGTAGGGGTAGGATTGGAACCCATGTTGTAATGATTCCAAAGCCTGTATGTTTTCCATTATTTCTACCATGCTGGAGGAGTGAAAAAGTTGAAAGTTACAGAGTCAGTCAGTGTCACAGGGATTAAATTCAAGGTGTCCTGATTTCCAGGGCAGCCTAGAAATACTTTTTTGGAAGAATTATTTGGGTATATTTAATGTTCCAAGAATTTATGAAACTTAAAAAATATATTGAGGTCATAATGTGAAAGTGATCCAGAACTGGAAAAGCTGCCTATTTACCCACCAGTGTCCCTTGTCTATTCTCGTATAGTCAATGGTCCCTCTCAGGTGTGTGCACCTGAGCAGAGATGTTTCCCTACCCCCTAAAGTCACACATTCACCTGTGGTTCAGACTCCCACTCAAAGCTGTGTTTTAAAATCTCCCCTCCACCTCCTCTTTTCCCTCTGGATTGCAAAGAGTGACCAGGAAGAAAGGATAAGACTGTGACTGCACGCACAACTAGTTTGACTGGATATAAATGATTATTTCTAAAACAAAGTCAATTTTAGTAAAACAATAATGCTTTTCTTTTTTTCTGGTCAACTTGACCCTTAAAAAGGAGGTTTTCTTGAATAGTTCCCTGTTCAACTGGTGCTCTTGGCATCGTGAATAAAGAGAGCTAATGACAACATCCATCAGAGAGTTAAGCACACAGAGTGGGTGATAAAGTCAACAAGAAGCTGAAAACAAGATCTACCACGGATAAGCTGCCAAGAGTTGGCTATAGATTCCAAGTGGCCACTGTGGCTCATCCATCTCCCCTCCTCTGTGTCCCACCCCAACATCATCCCTCATGACAAGGTAGGAAAGCAAGAGAGAAGGGAAGTTCAAGAGTCGAGTACAGACGATAAATACGTAGCATAGCTGATCTGACTAATATAAATGCAGAGTCTCACTGGTAAATTCCGAATGACTTTCCATGAGAGAACAAAGAAGAGCCTTTTATAAGTCAAAACAACCAACCAAATAAAGGTCAGAGTCTAGAAGAGCAAGTAGACACAAGTCATTGCCAGGTTTCCTCCAAGGAAGACTTTTTCTTGTCCTTCCCTCTCTCAAGCCCAGCTAAGGAGATTGTAGAGTCTGTCTATTGTTTAAAGACTTGAAATTGTTTTCCTTGAATTATTCTCAACCCTGTACTTTCCTTGCCTCTCTTTTCAAAAGTAGGTTAGGGATATTCCGGTTCCCCTGAAGCATCTTAATGAGTTAGTCATGATTACAATTGCATCTTTTAAATTGCCCAACCGGTTGAAAGGCTGCCATGAAAGCAGCTTCTACAAACACAAGCTGGGCTGTGTTTTTCATTTTCTGATGTTGCAAAATGTGAATGAGGAGTTACCTCCAAGCGCATAATTAGCATAAAAACTGCTGAAGCTGAGAGGAGAGAGGTAGGCTACTATCCCAATAGGAACTGTTGCTGTTGTTCCTAAAAGGAATGTGTACATTGAGACTAAAATAAAGAGAAGTTTTTTTGCTAACAAATGTGAAAGGGTTTCACACAGTCCATGGCACATAATAAATGCTCAAAATGTGTTCACTAGATAGGAATCTTCTCCATAATCTACTTTTCAAGCAAGGAACCAACCCTGCCTACCTCCATTTCCTCACCATCCCCTCTTTTAATGTTCATCTGGTAACTCAAATTACGGTCTCATAATCTCTCACAGTGTTTCTCCATCTCCCTCCCCCACTCCCACCTCCACCCCCATGTTGCCCTCCTAAGCAGCTTTTTTAGACATTTTTACATTTCTCCCCATGACATTCTAATACCAGATACATTATTATATCAGTGTATGTACTGCATGTATATCTGCACTTTGTGAATGAAAACATTCATTTGTTTTTTATCCCCCAAGAACCATCCTCACTCCTGTTGAGAATGCATGACCTAGCAGACCAGAGTAGACACAACAGAAGCAGATCACAGAACTTAAATGCTAGATGAAATCAATCTGGGAAAACATCCAGGCAGGTGTGGCAGGCATGGGAGTTTGTCTAGATCAGGCTTAGTATGGGTCAAGACAGACAGCTGGCCATAGAGGTTAGCTAACCAGAACATAGGTTGCAGAATGCAGCTGAAGGTAGTTTGGTGGAAGACAGGAGAGCAAAGTTCAAGACAGGCAGAGGCATGGAGAATATTGGTCCACTGGGTCAGAGAACGTCTCATACAGAGAGATCCCAGTGTCCACAAAAGTTCCATGGAAGAGAAATTGCTCTCAGATCTGAAGCCAGATTAACCATTTTACCTTTGATCCTGAGAGCCCCTGAACCACTAGGCTGGCTGTGGCCTGTTAATGAAAATATCTGATTATTTTAGGGAAACACAGCAAGCTGGTCCCTATATGAGAGCTACCCATATCACCCCATACTTCGAACCTTCTATGTCCGATGAAAGAACCAAGCTTTCCAACCTGACTTGGAGCCGCACTGTGGTGTCATGTCCCAGGCATTCAAACAAGGTGATGGAATAAAAAGTCTGGTTTTCCTCTTCCTCAAGTCATTTCTTTTCTGGAGATCCTTCCCCTCCTGACCTAAAAACAGGGTGGACCTAGGGCCCTGACTGAACGCTCTCAGGGCTGTGCTTCCTAAAACCATCAGAATCTCTCAAGGGCCTTTCTTGTTGATGTCCCAGGTCAGCATCTCAGTGGCCTTTGGGGCTGCTGCTCATACTCTCCTCTTTGATTAGAGGTCAGTCACTCTGACTCTGGTCTTCATCATAATCCGCTTCCTCGAGTCTCCTGAAGTTCTCTCTGAGTGTCATGTCCATCTCCTTCTTCCTCCTTACTTTCCTCAAGGGCATCCTTTATCTTTGATTCTTTCCTATGGCCCTCAATGCTCATGCACACACCTGCTCAGTTTAATTTAATAAACAGCGTTGATCACTTGCTGTATGCCCAGCACTGCTATAAACAAGACATGGTCCTTACACACCCTTGAGGGAGAACAGAAATCTACATAACAAAGCAAAACACAGTGTGAGATATGTAACACAGATGTGCACAAAGTATCTTAGTAACCCAAGTGAGGAAGTGATTGATTCTTGAGGAGATCATAAAAGGCATTGCAGAGAAAAAATTCGCATTTGTGCCTTGAAGAAGGAATAGAGATTCATAAAACAGAAAAGTTGGAGGGAGAGCATTACAGAGAGAGAGATGAGGCTGGGGAAGGCAGAGAAAATAAGGGTTAGAAAGTCCATGTGACTTGAGGGATGGTAGGTGTGAGAGTGTGGCTGGAGGGGTAGGGGTGGGAGTGGTCGGAGATGACCCCAGAGAGGCAGGAAACATGAGCTTCAGTCACCATTTAAATCTACATCTCAGTTCATGAAAATGGCTCATCACAGTGCCTGGGGCAGATCCATTTTCTAAAAATAAATTTGCTCATATGTACTATATGTCATGTACTGTACTAGGTACAAGTGACACAAAGAGAAGCTGCCCCCTCAAGAGCTCAAAGTATAGTTAGGGAGATAGACATGTTTAAAAATTTAATGTATGCAACACAAGCTAATCCATGCAGTGATGGTAGCACATACATGACACAAAATAGAGAGCAACTGGCTCTGCATGGAAGGACTAACAGAGGACGCTTTAGAGTCCTGGCTGGGTAGCTCCATTGGCTAGACCATCCTCCTGATATGCTAGGTTTTCGAGTTCCATGCCTGGTGAGGGCACATACAAGAATCAACCAAAGAATGCACAAATAAGTGGAACCACAAATTGATGTTTCTGCCTCCCCCCCCCTCAAATCAATTTTTTAAAAATATCTTTATTGATTTCAGAGAGGAAGGGGGAGGTGGAGAGAGATAGAAATATCAATGATGAGAGAGATGCATTGATCAACTGCCTCCTGCACAATTGGGGATCGAGCCCGCAACCCGGGCATGTGCCCTGACAGGGAATCGAAATGTGACTTCCTGGTTCATAGATCAATGCTCAACCACTGAGCCACCGCATCTGGGTTCAAATCAATCTTAAAAAACAACACAGAGGATGCTTCAGAGAAAAATGCTATCTGAGCTGAGCTTTAAAAGACCAATGGGCATTGGATGGTGTGGCAGGCAGAATAATGGCTCCCCAAAGATGTCCAAGTCTTAAACCTGTGACTGTTACCTTACATGGCATTGAGGACTTTGCAGATGTGACTACATTCAGGGAAGATGAAAAGATTATAGATCACCCAGGTGAGTCCAATGTATTCACAAGGATGCTTGCATGAAAGGGAGGCAGAGTGTCAGAGCCAGAGGAGATGTGACGATGGAAGCAGAGATGGGAATGATGTGGCCAACAGACAAAACACGTGGGTAACCTCTAGAAACTGGAAAAAGCCAAGAACGCATTCTCTCCCAGAGCCTCCTGCAGTTATGCAGCTCTGCGAAAAACTTGGTTTTAGCCCATGAGACTCATTTCAGACTTCTGATTTCCAAAAAAGTAAGGTGATACATTTGTGTCATTTTTAAGCCATTAAGTTAGTGATCATTTGTTGCAGCAGCAATAAGACATGAATGTGGATGGAGCAGTAAGCAGGGTGTGGGGGTGGAGGGCAGTGCAGGCAAAAGGAATAGCAGAAGCACAGAAACATAAACTAGTATGGCACACCCTTGGGTCAGGGGGTACAGTTAGCCTCATGATGCTGAGGTTCAAGGATCACCAGGTAGGAGGGAGTGGAGAAAAGGCTGGGTGTGAGGCAAGGACCAGATGATACAGGGCCTTGTAAGGGGCTGTGCTATGGTGGAGTTTAGGTGTTGCTTAAGGCAAATTGGGAGCCATTTCCTGCTTTTAAACAACAGAGTAAAAATAACAGATTTTCAATTTTGAAAGAAAGGCTGACAGGGAAAAGTCTGTCTGGGAGATTGTTTAGGAAGCTATTGTGAAAGTCCTGGGGCAGGAGCTACAGCTTGAACTAACTGCCATGTGAGTAGAAGGAGAAGTCAGAATAAAGACTTACTTGACAGAATACTGGGGGCAAAGGCAATGGGAAGAGACAGGGATGACCCCTGGTTTCTGAATTGGACCTTAATGAATAGCCATGCTGCCTACTCAGATGGAGAAAGAAAACTAGAGATTTCTCTCAATGCTTCTTAGACTTATATTTTATTTTAGTGTCACCCAACAACCTATATTTGGACTGTCTATATTCTCCTAGCTGTTTTTCCTAATGCTCGCCTTTCCCCTACTCAATGAATTCTCTATGTTGTAGTTACAACAATTAATTCAATATTCAACAGATACTTATTGAGTGTCTACCATGTACCAGGTACTGTTACAGACCTGGGGAATATTATAATGAACAAAATAATTTTTAAACAAACTAGCTTGCATTTAATCTAGAAAGGTCTTTTCAGAAGGTAATTGTGGACATTTCCAGCACCAATTCACATCTTCCACAATGATCTCCAATTTCCTCTCATTTAACGTTTTCATTTTTTGGTGTGTGCTCAAGTTCTCTGTCAACTCCCTATAACTCTCCCAAACTAACTATAAGGAGTTTCATTTGCAAATCGGTTGTGATCTAAGAGCTGTGCTTCTTCAACTATCTGTAGGTTTGTTGTTGTTTGTTTTTTAAAAATTCCAAGCTATTGTTGTCTGACACCTGGTCCTCTTGCACATGACTAATGCCCAAGCCATGACCCCTATGAATCACTGTGCAAATTTCACAACACTCAAACTCACCCACAGCCTGCTCAATGGTGAGTCCACTGACGAAGTGCCTGTATGTCACGGCATTCTTAATTTGCTCTGACAAATTTTAAGTGCTTACTCTCAATGTCTGTACTCTCAATTTCAACACTGTCCACAGACCGCACTTTGAGTCCCCATACTTACCAAGTTCCTTACTAAAACAGTTGTGAAGAATTTGGAAAAAATTATATGGTGGTGGCATTTTTTGCTAGCCCACAGAAGCCTATATTGGCCATACTAGCTTATAGTTTTCCTATAAATAGACCCTAGATTATGTGGAGGCAGGAGGATAAAAGTTCTAGAACTGCTGTTTGGCACATCACCTTTTTAAAGGAGCAAATGCTTCTTATTTCCCCTTCCTTTTTATGTTCTTACTTCTTTAGTCAGCTACCTCCTTAATCCAACCCCTCACACAAATGAAAAATAAAATTAACGTGAAAGCCTCTCAATTCTTTATCAATTCTTGCCAGAGATGGTCCAACCACCTCAATAGATGAAGGCATTTTAGCATAACTCATAGTTTAATTCAACCTCAGGCTTATGAACTGGGTGGGACTAGGAAATCGGAGCCTTTTGTCTGGGATTCACTGGTTCAACTCTGGGCTGGCTTTTGCTGGACGTCCTCCAGCCCCCAATGAGCATGTTTGCAGCCTTCTATTACAGCTCTTCTAGGACCTTTGTTCAGTCCTCATCCTCCTTATCCTTTCTTTGATTTGAACACCACTAACTCTTTCTTCCCTGTGGAATAAACTCTCTTGTTCTGTGGCTTCCATGACTCCACATTGGATTTATTCTTCTTCGTCATCTACTTCAATTTGGTCTTTGCTGTCTCACTCTCCTCTCTCTTCTCCTTTGCCAAGGGCCTCATCCTAGAGCTTCTTCTCTCACTCGCATGATCTTCAGGTGCTCTCACCCTCTCTGAGGAATTCCGTTATCATCTAGGTACTCATGACCTATATTCTTTCCTGAGTAGGAAACACATAATTCCAACTGTTTTCTCAACCTCTTCATGTGTGTACCTTACAAACATCACATTTCAATTTAATGTCACTTCTCAAAAACCTCTTCTTACTGCATTTCATATCAGGACACTGCCATCCACTTAAACATTCAGGATAAATGCTCCTCTCTTTTCCTCATTCCTCCCCTTCAAGCAGTCACCACTCACCAATCCACCACTGCTGTGTTTCTCCAATCATTCTCTTTTTCTCCATCTCCACTACCTTGCTCTGGCTCCCATCACTTTCTTACTGGAACCATTCTCAGTTCTCTCAACCCTCAGATCACCAATGTCACACTGGACTCCGAGCTATCAGTCCCAACCCTCTCCAGAGCAGCCTTTACTCAGCTGTCCTTTTGCATTGTCCTTTCTCTCAACAGGCACATCCAATAATTCACACTCTTGAATACTGACCTTCACAACTCTTTTACTAGGTCCTATAATATGATCAAAACTCTTTTCTTAGCATGGGTTACCAGGACTTTCACACACAGGCCTTGACTAGCTTCTGTAGACACTTCTACTTTAACAACAAAATCACCATATCCCATAGTCCATCCTCACAGGCTTCCTTAACATTTCTCAAACATGCCACCATGTTCAGCATCTCTCAGGCCTCTGCACCTTTGAGCATTCTATTCTTGCCAACCCCTGCCCTCTGTCTTTATGCCCTACAGATCATGTACCTTCTGGGGCAGCTCCTCCAAGTGCAGGTCAGGGCTCCTTCCATTGCATTTCCAGAGCCCTTTGTATATGGGCAGTTCAGTCAGTGGAGTGTTTATGAGCCAGATGCTGAGCTACGTTCTAGGGGTACAAAGAAGACGGTCCTGCCACAAAGGAGCTTACTTTCAACTAGCAGAGAAAGACATAAGTGTAAATAGCATATACATTTGTGTATTTTTTTTTAAAAAAAATCAATGTTACAAAGCACAATAGGTGCTATAGAAGTGTGAGCAGGACACAGTGGACAATAAGCAATGCAGGGAGCAGTTCATTCTACCTGTGAGAAGAAATTGGAGGAGAGGAACCTAAGGAAATGTATCATGAAGGAGCTAACCCCTCGGGAGGGGAACGAGGAGAGGACATCCCAGCAAAGTCCTGGCACGATGGAACAGCACGTCATGTGTAGGGAAAAGCAATTGGTTCTCTACGGCCCATCTTCGACATTAACATTGATGCAGTTAGACAAGAGGTCAGAGAACAAGGAGGAGGATTTACCTGGCAGGCAATGAGGGGCCACTGCAGGGACAGACGAAATGTTCCAATTTCTATTTTTAGGGAGATCTTTCTAACAACAGTATACTGAGCACAGTTATAATGCTTTGGGAGGGGGAGTTATATATCCACTCTCCCTATTAGATTTTGAGCTCCCTGATGTCAAGTTTTATGTCTCTTTCATTTTTACCTTCTCATGCCTAACACACTCATTGACCAAGCAATGAGAGAAGCTACCCGACGTCAGTGCTGGAGTGTGGATTGAGAGTCGGGGAGGCGAGCTCGAGGCCAGCTCCCATCTCAGCTTGGGGAGACATCAGCAAGTCACTCTGGGCTTTGGTCTCTTCAGCTATAAAATGGTGGCTTATTTAAGACCATCTGTCAGTTCTCTTTTGCTCTAACATTCTGTAATCCTATAAGGGAGGTTCCTTTTTTTTGAAAGTTTGCAATCAATATTTGGTAATACAAATAACAAATCTGTCTCCAGTTTATAGAGATGAGTGTCAAGAACTTAGTGCACCATGAAACACAAGTTGACCCAAAGGTTATATAAATCATTCTCTGAATAGTGAGCAATGATTCTGGTTAAATTATTCACATGGTAAAAAGACGGGTTCTTCCTGCTGAAGGGGTATAGAATTGACTCCCCAAACATTTATTCTTTTTTTTTTTTTTAGAAAAATAAACAGAACATAGATTATTATTATAAGCCTTTAAGTGATAAGACAAATGCATTTGGAAAACATTAGAAGCTTGAGAGAAACCCGAGCTTTATCCACCTTAAATTAGTCGGTTCTCTCTTATTAGCTCAGCAGAATACACAGAGCTCTACTCGTTTCTCCAGGTCCCTTTCATAGTTCTTGTGTATCTTTGACTTAGTAGTATATACGCTCACATTTCTCCTTCATCGGTGGAACGTTGGCCTGATGGCTAGAATTTAAAATTCAGGATTTCTAGGAAAAGAGCCAATTTCT
>NW_005370187.1:300454-307152 GCF_000412655.1 Myotis brandtii | reverse complement strand
GGGGGGGGGAGGGCAGCAAAGGTTTCTCTTAGCCTCTCTTCTGTTTGATCTCTATCTTGCTGGGACTATAGCTTTCAATAAAACATCTTTTTTGGCTGAAATGATTTTACTATCTTTTATCCAGAGGGCTTTCTTTTTTAATTTTATTGAAGTAACTCATGAACATAGTTTTAGAAATCTAATAGTAATTCCCATTCTTCCTAAGTTCTATCATAATTTTTACATTCAGAGTTTACATACTTATGACTATGTCCATTTTTTTATTTTGGCTGAGCTAAGTAGAATAGCATATGTTCTCTTTCTTATTCAAAGTTTTAAAATATTCCTGGAGTTATTAATTGATACTCTAATTTTTTTTCTTAATTTATTCAGTGATTAAATACTTCAACAGCTCTGTAACATGCCTCTCGATTCTATTTTCCTCACAATTAAGTATGTTAGTTTTGTGTATGTTTTTTTATCCAGAAGATCTCCCTGGAGCCTTTCCTTCTCATATTCCAACCTGGATTGCTTGCTTTCTAGGCCTCCTGTTTTTCTTAATTAAAAGAAACATCAAATTAAATTAATTTTTTAAAATTAAAAGTTTCCTCCATATATTCTTCTTCTATCATCTTTCTCCACTGATATTGGAATATAATTATTTAAACCTAATTTATTAGAGATTTTGCTTTTAAACTTTAATGTCATAGTAGCCTTTTCCCAAGAAATACTTAGTAACATTCACTATCTAGTACTGAGCTCAAATATATAAATTATCTAATTTCTTAATATACTATCTATTCTCACTTTGACCATATTCTCATACTAAACAATGTCCCTGGGCTCCTTTTTACCATAAAACATAGCTGATTCCTTTGTACCAGGGCACAACTTCACAGAATGACTTACAAACCAGCTAAAGTAGCCTGGAAGCGATTCAACAAAATGGAGCCTTCTTTAAAACAAACCTTTGGGAGAGGAAAAGAGGCCTGTTGAGTAGTTTGGTGGACACAAAAAGAAAGACAGTGGTGACACCACCCTTCCCTGATTCTCTCACACAAGCTCATGCTCTAGGTGGGCGGGTGAAGCCTGTGATGCTGGTAACCCCTTGGGCTTGGGCTTAGCTGAGCATGGACTCTGTTTTCAGTTGCTTGGCTTGTTCTTAGATGAGCTAACAGGGTGGATTCAGGTCTCACCATGTCATCTAAACAAACAAGTTGTGTAGTTTAGCAGTTTCGCCTCCAGAGAGGTCCTTGGCCTTCTAACCGTGCTCTGGTACTAAAGAAGAGACAGGACTGTTCTTGACTGTCCATCTCCTCCAGGCTGTTATTCTTAAGGGGCTTATTCTCATTGGCTCATTTACCCCTAAATCCACTAAGAGCATCTTGTCTTCATTTGTTGAACTGCATCTGAAATATTTGGGGGTATAAGATTAACAGTCCTTAGGAATCAAAAAACTCTGGCCAGGTCCTTATCACATGATAGAAAGTTCTAAAATTCACAGCAAATTCTGAACCAAAATGCAGTATTTGAAACTTAAGCAGGATATAATTTTAGCTTCTCTTTTATCTCTTGAAGAAAGTAAAAATAACATTCAATAGGAAAATTCCCAATAAAAGGGGTGTATTTCCTGTTCCTTTCCTTATCTCCAAAGTGAGATGATTATAAAAAAACTTTAAATATCCTATGCAAGAAATAATAACAGGAAGGAGAAGTGTGGCCACTCCAGATGAGTTTCTCTTCCCCACCCTAGACCTAGTAGAACCTGGAGAAAATAATATAAGAGTTACTGAAATACTAAAATATAACAAATTAATGCATAGTCTAAATGCTTTTCCATCCACTTCTTTTTGCTGATTTTTCCCTAAGGGTATCAAATGTGAAAAGGCTAGCCTTATATCAAACCTGGGAGAAATGAGAGGGAATTGTGTACGAACTTCGGAAAATGGCAGATAAGAAAAATGAAAGGAATTTGGGAGGGATCCAAGATGGCAGCAGAGTAGGTGGAAGTTATACTTACCTCCTCCCAAAACCAAATCAGAATTACAACTAAGTTACAGAACAATCAACCAAATAACCAACTGAAGACTAGCTGAACAGAAGTCTTATAACCAAGGATTTATAGAAGAAGCCACGCCAAGACTGGTAACAAGGATGGACATGTGGAAAGGGCTGGCCCTGCACCCACATGGGGCAGCTGAGAATCTGGTTGAGAATTGGAGGGATACCTCAGCTGCAAAAGTGCACCCTGGAAGAGTGAGGACTCTCAACCCCATGCTGGGCTCCCCAGCCTACAGCACCAACACTGAGAAGAAAAGCCTGTGTAACATCTGGCTGTGAAAATCAGCTGGGATTTCGTTCACAAGGGTGAGATGGGAGATTGCTAAAAGCCCAGGTGCCCTCTTAAAGGACCAGCACACAAGATCTAGTTCACAGGTATTCATTCACCTGGGGCTCCAGCGGAAGGATGGAGGCTCAGAGAGGACTGGAGTCATACAAGAAGAGATTGGGTTGTGTGGCTTTGGGGAGAGGGCTAGAGGGACAGCTGCCAATGTCCCTGTGCTGAGTCCCTCTCTTATGCTACTCACAGATGCCATCTTTCCTGGGTCAAGCATCCCCCTCCATATGGCATCAGCCTCGGGGAATGCACTTGCCCCACCCTCTCGACTCCCAGTGGCCCTGCCCTGCCAAGCTCTTGCCCTATGGAGGAGTCTGCTGGCTGCAACCAGCCTGGGCCTGCTTTGCAGTTTTTCTTGGAAGGCTCTCAAGGAGGTTTGGGCAGACTTGGGAGGTGATAGAGACACACAGGAAGAGACTGAGTTGTGTGACTTTGGGGCGAGGGCCATTTTCCCCTGCATGCCCCGAGAAGTGCCACTGTTCCTGTACAAAGCCCTCTCTCTATAGGGCCAAGTCTTAATCTCTTTTAGTCTGATGAACTCTGCTGGCACCACCCAGATGACTCCCTGAGACCTTGGCCCACTGCAAAGATCCACAGGCCCCAGGCAGGTGGCAGCCGGCCTTAGTGAACCCTGAGACTTTTGCTGAGTTTGAATCTATATCAACGTGGTGAACACCACTCACCCCTGGTGACACTGAACCTGCCTCACAAATCTCAGGTACCGCCAGAGGCTCTTTCATTGGCTGAGCCTAACAGGAGCCAGGAGGTGGAGGAGAATCGCAGGGTGCCTTGGGCATTTTGCTGACCTGCCCCAGGCGCAGTACTGATAGAAGGCTGCTTCAGTAGACAGCTTGGCCCCTTTCATGCACACCCAGGTCCGGAATAGGCAGCCACCAATGTGGATCACTTTGTGGCTCCTAATGGGTGGCCCAGAGCCTGTCATAAGCAGCATCTGACATTGACCTGCACTGGAGTCCTTCCCAAGAGGCACCAGAATCAATACCTCCAGCGGCTGGCTTCAGTGTAAAAGAGCACGACCTTATTAACTCTACAGGTAGCAAACCAAAAGGGAGATCTTGGCAGACACCAGAATCTGCTGGAATAAATTCCACTTCGTGGGGTCAGCTCCTGCACAGCAGCTCATACACCATGGTCGGCATCAGTCCTCACAGTCAGCCAGCCTGAGGGCCCAAACCACCCACAGATGGGCCAGAAGCAGTTCCAGCAAGATCTTTGGCCATCAAGTGAAATAATAAATAAATAAATAAATAAATAAATAAATAGTCATTTGGTTATAAGATCTAGGATATAGGATTTCAGTTATACTTTTCTAAGGTAGTCAAATAAATCATTGGTTAATCAAGGGTTATATGAGAACTATGTGATTGTTTCTTTAATATATAATTAAAGAATCACAATATATTATTTTTAAAACTGCATTTTAGGTCTTCACTTGTTTTATAAATGAAGAATTGATATCTTATTAGAAAAAAAAGGGGGGACTAAAGATGTGATCTTTAAACTCCTAGCCCACTTTACTGTTTTACCAGATAATGCATTTTTATTCAAGGTGAAGAAAATAGAATGTATAGAATTAGAATACTAAACTTAGCAGAAAGTAAAAATAAAATGAAAGGTACCTTTTGCTATCTAGGAAGATTTTAATGACTATAAATAAACAAATTTTATGATCTTATTGAATATTAACTTCATTGGTATGTAGGTTGCTTTCGAATACTGGCAACTGGTACCTGTTAAAAACAGGTTGTGGAATGCTGGCCCAGCTTATGTAAGAATGGCCCTACACTACTGAAGAAATAATGACAGAAAGTAACTCTAGTCCTAACCGGT
Source organism: Myotis brandtii (assembly GCF_000412655.1). Classification (NCBI taxonomy): domain Eukaryota; kingdom Metazoa; phylum Chordata; class Mammalia; order Chiroptera; family Vespertilionidae; genus Myotis; species Myotis brandtii. The sequence continues at coordinate 302,924 of NW_005370187.1, read as the reverse complement.
TTGGCTCAGTGGATAGAACGTCAGCCTGCGGACCAAAAGGTCCCAGGTTTGATTCCAGTCAAGGGCATGTACCTTGGTTGCAGGCACATCCCCAGTAGGAGATGTGCAGGAGGCAGCTGATCGATGTTTCTCTCTCATCGATGTTTCTAACTCTCTATTCCTCTCCCTTCCTCTCTGTAAAAAATCAATTAAAAAAATATATTTTTTAAAAAGACAGTAACTCTACACTTATTTTGCTTCTTGTGAAAAGGAGGGCAGAAAACGATGATTTAAAAAAATAAGCTTGTCACTTTGTTTTAGAAACAAAGTTAACAAATTTTGAGTACCAAACATTTAAACAGCTAAGGGTTGTTTTAACAAACCATTTACTGGGAGATATATACTGAGATAACTGAGTCTACAGAGCCAAGGCAGCATGGTGGCTGCAAGAGTCAGATTGTCTGGTTGTGAATTCTGACTGCCACTCTCTAGTCATGAGGTCTTGAACAAGTTACTTTCTGTGCTTCAGTGTCCTCACCTGTAAGATGGAAACAATAATGACACATACGTCAGAGTTTTGTGATGTTTGAATGAGTTAATATGTGTAAAATGATTAGAAAAGTGCCTGGCACAGAGTAAGCACTTCAGAAATGTTAAGATTTAATTACACTGATTAAAAGTCTTCATAACCATGAATGGCCTGAGATTTTAATGGGGTATAGGACTGAGACTGAAGTAATATAGACCACAGATCTAGAAAGTTTAAAAAGTGGATCCTTCTATCTCCCAGGATCCTTGTTTACGTTAGAGCAGAGATTGGAGTCTTTTCATCTAGAACCTATACCTATAAACATGTAGCCCAAATTACATACCGTTGAAAAGTGAACTTTTATTTTGGCTCCTACTCTTGTTCTTTCTCCTATTTTTCCCCCTTTTCTACTGGTGTAACATTTTTTCTCAATTAATATAATTTGAGTTCCAGTTATAGTAAAGCCACAGGCTAGAATAGATTCTGTATAGGTGTCAACCACATACATGTTTCAGAGTTAAATAAACTACTATAGAAATCTTAGAACATGTACAACATTGTTACTAGGGAAAACACATTCCACAATGGCAAATCATTGCTTAAGAATTCATCTCCAGAGAGATTTGAAGATGGCAATGTAGGTAAAGGCTGTACTCACTGCCTCCCATAACCACATCAGAATTACAACTAAAATACAGAACAACCATCATACAGAGCCGCGAGAAAGCTCGCTGAATGGAGGTCCTACAACTACAGAAATAAAGAAGAAAGCACACAGAGACTGGTAGGAAGTGCGGAGGCACAGAACGGGCTGGTTCAGCACCCACATGTGCTGCTTTTTTTAATCGGGAGGAGATCATCCCTGGGGAGGCTGCCCGGAGGAGCAAGGGGTCCCAGCTCCACACCATACCCCCAGTCCAGAGGAAGTTCCTACAGGCAGTAAGAACTATGGGCTGTAAAAACCAGTGCATATTGGGGCTCAGTGACACAGAGGTTGCTGGAGACCCAGCTGTTCCCCTTAAAAGGCTGGCACCAAGAAATAAACTTACAAAATCTTGCTTCCTTTGAGCTCCAGCACCAGGTTGAGCCTCGGGGGCACACAGACACATACAAGGAGGAACTGGATTGTCTGGCATCGGGGCAGGAACTCTGGGGCAGCTTTCTCCCAGACGGAGGTGTTCACAGGGATCATTGTTTCTATGCTGGGACCTCCCAGGGCTGACTGGTGGCCATTCCTGTTTGTTCCGCTCTGGTGATTCCCTAAGACCCCACCTCACCCAATTTACAACCCCACCCCAGCTGTTTGCAATGCCTTTGGCATATGAATTGCCTGTCTTTGCTCAGGCTTAATTTTCTCAAACAAGCTGCAGCTGGGTCAGGGAGCCTCAAACCTATCAATAAAAGGCCCAAGACCTGGCACCAGCACCAGCACCAACCTGCCTTGCTTCATAGCTGGGCCTCATCTGGGCACTTCCAAACTTGATACAAAAGGAGGAATCTGCAGATCTCTCTGTAGCTCCTGCTGGGTGGTCTCAGGCAATGGCTGACTTTGCACTTCCCTGGAGACCCAAGAGCCAGTATACCCAGTGATCAGTGTCAGACCATACCAGATTACAACTCTACACATCCATAAGCCACACACTCAAGGGGCAGACTCAGTGAACACCAAAGCTCCACTGAAGCAAGTCCTGCTCCATAGGGGTGTCTCCTGCACAGCAGCTCTCTGACTGTAGTCACAGCTGGTCCTCATAGCCAATTGGCCTGGAGGTCAATTCCTCCCAGTGACACCAACAGCAAACAAGTCTCAACTACAATAAGACTGTGCTCCTAACCCAGAAAGGGGTGCACCTAGAGCTCCCAGCTCAGATGACTGGGGAGGCTGAGCCACTGGGCCCTATAGAACACCTACTACACAAGGCCACTCAATCAACTCAAGGAGACATAGCAGCTCTACCCAATACA
>NW_005370187.1:298515-300071 GCF_000412655.1 Myotis brandtii | reverse complement strand
AGCACAGAGTCCCAAACAAGAGGAACCCAAAGAGGACCACACCAAGACACATCATAATTAAAATGCCAAGGGCTAAAGACAAAGAGAAAATCCTAAAAGCAGCAAGAGAAAGCAGTTAGTTACCTACAAGGGAATGCCCATACGACTGTCAGCTGATTTCTCAACAGAAACTATGCAGGCCAGAAGGGAGTGGCAAGAAATATTCAAAGTGATGAATAGTAAAGGAACTACAACCAAGATTACTCTACTCAGCAAAGCTGTCATTTAGAATTGAAGATCAGATGAAGAGCTTCACAGACAAGAAAAAGCTAAAGGAGTTCATCACCATCATACCAGTATTATATGAAATGTTGAAGGAGATTCTTGAAGAAGAAAAAGAGAAAGATCAAAATATGAACAACAAAATGGTGTACTAGGGAAAACACATTCCACAATGGCAAATCATTGCTTAAGAATTCATCTCCAGAGAGATTTGAAGATGGCAATGTAGGTAAAGGCTGTACTCACTGCCTCCCATAACCACATCAGAATTACAACTAAAATACAGAACAACCATCATACAGAGCCGCGAGAAAGCTCGCTGAATGGAGGTCCTACAACTACAGAAATAAAGAAGAAAGCACACAGAGACTGGTAGGAAGTGCGGAGGCACAGAACGGGCTGGTTCAGCACCCACATGTGCTGCTTTTTTTAATCGGGAGGAGATATCCCTGGGGGAGGCTGCCCGGAGGAGCAAGGGGTCCCAGCTCCACACCATACCCCCAGTCCAGAGGAAGTTCCTACAGGCAGTAAGAACTATGGGCTGTAAAAACCAGTGCATATTGGGGCTCAGTGACACAGAGGTTGCTGGAGACCCAGCTGTTCCCCTTAAAAGGCTGGCACCAAGAAATAAACTTACAAAATCTTGCTTCCTTTGAGCTCCAGCACCAGGTTGAGCCTCGGGGGCACACAGACACATACAAGGAGGAACTGGATTGTCTGGCATCGGGGCAGGAACTCTGGGGCAGCTTTCTCCCAGACGGAGGTGTTCACAGGGATCATTGTTTCTATGCTGGGACCTCCCAGGGCTGACTGGTGGCCATTCCTGTTTGTTCCGCTCTGGTGATTCCCTAAGACCCCACCTCACCCAATTTACAACCCCACCCCAGCTGTTTGCAATGCCTTTGGCATATGAATTGCCTGTCTTTGCTCAGGCTTAATTTTCTCAAACAAGCTGCAGCTGGGTCAGGGAGCCTCAAACCTATCAATAAAAGGCCCAAGACCTGGCACCAGCACCAGCACCAACCTGCCTTGCTTCATAGCTGGGCCTCATCTGGGCACTTCCAAACTTGATACAAAAGGAGGAATCTGCAGATCTCTCTGTAGCTCCTGCTGGGTGGTCTCAGGCAATGGCTGACTTTGCACTTCCCTGGAGACCCAAGAGCCAGTATACCCAGTGATCAGTGTCAGACCATACCAGATTACAACTCTACACATCCATAAGCCACACACTCAAGGGGCAGACTCAGTGAACACCAAAGCTCCACTGAAGCAAGTCCTGCTCCATAGGGGTGTCT
>NW_005370187.1:265088-297614 GCF_000412655.1 Myotis brandtii | reverse complement strand
TGCTCAAGGCACAGGCATGGAAACATGGAACAGACTGATGAATGTCAGAGGGAAGGGAGGAGGGGGAGGGCGGGAAGAGATTAAACAAAGATCTTATATGCATTACCTATGGACACAGACAATAAGGTAGCGAAGGCCCGGGGTAGGGTGGGAACCGGGTAGAGGAGGGCAATGGGGGGAAAAAGGGGGACATCTATAATAATCTCATAAAGATTAAAAAAAAAGAAAGTCAGTTAAAAAAAAAAGAATGCATCTTCATTCTATTTCATAAGTCAAAGGCCTAGGGTTACTGATGACACCATCTCTGTTTCTTCAATTCTCTTTGAGTAATTAAGACAAATTACTTGCCTAGGAGAACAGGGGTGCTCTTGTAGCCAACTTGCAGGCTGGTTGAAACGGCACAAGCCCTAACGGAAGTTCATTGCCAGGTTGCCCTTATGAGTTAAGTGGTTACCAAATGTTGTGCCTTAAAGAGTTCTGGGTGGGATCATGTCTCCAGAGTATCTGCACACTGACCTCTGCTCTCAGAGTGATTTAAAATCCTTACACCCTGCTGGGTCTTCCCCACTGTGATTCATGGTTTGGCATGTAATAAAGGGGTGATGAATCATGCCCTCTCTCTGATTTGCTGCTGCTTCTACTGAGTGATTTGAAATATAGTTGTTTTATGTATTTATTTTTAAATATATATTTTTTATTGATTTCAGAGAGGAAGGGAAAGGGAGAGAGAGATAGAAACATAAATGATGAGAGAGAATCATTGATTGGCTGCCTCCTGCATTCCCCACACTGGGGATCCAGCCCACAACTTGGGCATGTGCCCTGAAGGAATCGAACCATGACCTCCTGGTTCATGCTCAGTCACTGAGCCATGCTGGTCAGACTGAAATACAGTTGTTTTAGATGATTATCAAGCCCAGCAATTTAGGTACTACACTATTGCTGTTAAGACTGAAAATCAAAAGCCTTCCAAAAATATCATAACTGTGTATCTAGAAATTACTTATAAGAAAATACAAAATAGTTAATTTGCTTATCAAATATGTAAAAAACACCCATAAGTTAAGCATAGAAAATACACAGAAATTCCAGGTTCAATATAAATATTGTATCAGCCAGACCACGCTATCCCCAACCTGAGCTCTCTGCCCCAGCTGATGTCTGCCTCTTGCAATCCTTGGGCCAATGATAGCCAGATGTCATTCCAATTCTTTCTCCAGAGGAGAGTGGAAAAATCAGGAAATGGCTTATTCGTAGCCCGGTTCCCAGCACTAAGCCCAATACCTGGCACAGTGCCTGGCCTATAAAGAACACTCAGTAAATATTGATTAAGTGAACAAATAGGCCGCCACCCCCATAGCCAGTATCTAGTGTGATTTGGGATGGATTTAGCCTCTTGAAGCTCCTTATATGCATTAATCTTGTTTCCCTGCCTGCCTCTCACCATGTGTGGCTGACTATCCCAGCTGACCCTTTTAATCCCGTCACCTGCCCCTAGTTTCCTTTCCAAACTGCCCGGGAGGATCATGGGATACTCTTCAGCGCCAGCTGAAGTGGAAAGTGGGGCAGGCCAGACCTTCTTACTTGGGTCCAACGGTTCCTTTTCCCTAAGCCAGGCCTGTTTCCAGGGTTTCTTATGTTGCCTGGGAACCTTGTGATTAACAGCCCTGAGTCCTAACATTGAGAATCCCCTCTCCTCAAGGCTCTGCTCTGCTTCCTGACTCATTCTTTGGACACTACTGCCAGAATCTCCTCCAGGTTATGACTCAACGTTGACTCTTTTGGCCATAAGGTATTTTACTCTCATCTGTTTTGTGATTAAAATCCAAGTATGAGATCTACATTAATGTATTTTTACCAAAGATTTGCTCAATGCTCCAAAGACTTGAATTTACTTGGTCTGTTCTGTTCTTGGTTTTCAAACAGCCAATCTACTCTTTCTGAAAGAAATTGAAGTTACCTCTCTGTTAGAAGAAATCCTCCTGTCCTCGTTTGATTTTATGGGCTGCTTCTAGTGTGTGCTGAATTCTGTCTCTCATTTCTAATCAATCTTTACAGTTTCTTTCCTTTCCATTTCTTTCTTTCTTTTTTCTGTTCCCATTTCTACCATATCAACTAAGGCTTGTGTTACCTCTTGCCTCAGTTATAGCAATACCTCCTACATGACCTTCTTACTTCTTATACCACTTCATACTGGCCCCAGCCCTTATTATCTATGGGGCCTGAAGCAAGTTGCTTTTGCTCTAATCCTTAGTTTCCTCATCTGTCTAATAGGCATATTCTAGTACATGCCTTGTAGTGTTATGATAAATGTACGCAAATGTTCTCTGTTCCCCCAGGCTATAAATCCAGGTGCTAATTAAAAATCTTAATAGTTCTCATCCTCTCCCAAATATTTTAGGAAACCCACAAAATGGATGAACTCAGTGACTACTGAATACTCTGTGCCAGTCACTGATCTGGGTTCTGGGGAGACCGTAATAAACACATAGACCTGGACACTGCTTTCATGGTGATAAGTGCTATGGGGAGAAAATTGGGGTGGGTGGTACAAGGGAGTGAGGAAGGGGGGATGTTCAGTTTTATACAGGGTGGTCTAATCAAAAAGGTATTGTTTGTGCAAAGCCATTAGTGGGCAGATCTTACCTGTGTTCTTGAATCAGTCATACCATCACTTATTTTTGCAATTAGCTTAGCCAGAAACCATGATGCTGGCTCTGGCAGCACCACGGTGAGCTGGAAGCCCACACCATGCCTCCTATGGAGCCCTACGTTGTTCCCCTAGTCAACAATGCTTGAGAAAAACAGGAAGTAAGAGAGCCCATTTTTTCAGCACTAGCACTCAAGGTAAAGTAATTACTGAACTGATGTCAGCTACGTTACCTTGCTGCCAAGTTAGACGAAGACTTTTTCTGTCACCACAGCTGACCCCGTGGTGCTGGTTTTGTGGGAAATTTAGGGCTGACTATCCCTGTGATGCCTGTCAGCATCCTCTTTCAAAGTGCAAAAGGAAAAGCTCTCTTCTGGGTGCTCCTCACAGTTACCCCTGCCCCCCCCAATAGGCCCTAGGGCATTGCAGAGTTTCATAAAATGGTTCTTTCTATTACACAGAGGTCCTTCTTTGTTTTCTTCTAGAAGACACATACAGGGAAGCTGAGTAAGGCCCTGCCCCATGACAGCCTTCCAGGACTGAGGTCCAGCTTGACCATTGCAGACTTCTTCCTCAGCAAGCTATGTGCTCCCTGGGGGCCCCATATACCTCCCTACAATCTACCTACCTCTGAAACTCCCCCCAGACATATGTATCCATGACTAAAACCCTACTGCAGCCAGGATTTGAGTTCTCTCCCCCAGCAAACTTCTCAGTCCCCTTATAAATCAATGGATGCCAATCATTGCTTGAGGGGGAAGGATATTGTCTTGCTTTGCATCAAAGACATATCTGTCTTAATTCTGGCTCAGCTGGGCCTTTGTATTACACAGTGACTAGAAACACTCTTTATAAAGTGACTGCATGATTCTTCTGTAGAGTAGATGCTCAAAAACTAGTAACTATCATAATTATCTGGGTAGTTGAATTGTGGAAAATTATAAATTTATTCTTTATAATTTTTATTTTTCAAAATGCTTTACAAAATTATGTATTCTATATTCAGAAGCAAATTCTTAAAATTAACACAACTGTTGACACGTAGCTGTTTTCTTCCCCTCATTTTTCATCTAAACTTTTCAGAAGAGGAGTCTTATACTCACTCTTTCCACTTCCTCAACTTGCTTCTATCTGGTTTCACCAACCATCCCTCTAAAATTGCTCTCACTGAAGCCACCAACTATTTCTTAATGTCATTCCCTCAGGAATATGTTGATGGGCTGGGAAGGGTAGGCAACCTTAAGTAAATGATAACATGGAGCAGAGTAGACTTGAGTAAGAGGCAAGAGGGCAAGAAGTGAGACCATTTCATCCAAGCTAAAAGCATGACCCAGGGCCAAAGCTGAATCCAAACACTCACCTTGTCCAAGAGTCAAGCAGTCTAGTTAGAGGTCAACTCACCTAAGTAGAAGAGGGAGTCCAGAAACAAGCCAACTTCAAACAGGTAACAAGCTGACAAATCAAGGTAGTCCCAGAGGAAGAGTGCAAGGCAATGGCAGGCCAAGAGGAATTCCACACTCAGCAAGTTACCAGCTGCATTTGGCTGGCTCTCCTGGGAATGCCTGATGAAAAATCCTAATCTACAAAGTCACTGTTCAGAGATGAGAGATGGGCTCCCAGGAGCACTCCTATACTGGATATGTCAACAAAGTGCCTGCCACACCCAACTTCCTCTTCAAGATGAAACTGCCCCACCCACAGCCCCCTGTTCTGAGAAGCAGAGCTAGGTTGTTCTTTAGCCAGGGATGGCTCCTGATTGGACCAGGGATTGGCCTTTGACATGAGTGCTGCCCCTCCAAAAACCAGGGCAAAAATGGAAAAGATGAGTTAAATCAGCTTCAAAAGATGAGGTCAATCAGATTCTCTCCTTCTGGGATTTGAATTGAGAAACATGGAGATAATGAGGTAGCCAGCCATGAAAACTGAAGTTGAAATGGAGTAGGGGCCATGGAGGACTATGGTCAGACAAACCAAAGCTCTGAGGAGGCAGAGCAGTAAGACAAGACAGCAGAATTTATAAATAAGCAGCAAGTATGCAGAAGAGAAAATACATGAAGTGTAAACAGAATTCGTTAGTTGGAATAGGATAGGAAAAAGCAAACCTGCAAAGAGTAGTTGAGAAATGGCATACCACTGTCATGAAGATCTACTAAAGCTACTTTCCTGCCATCCAGATATACTAAAGTCCCTGTGTCTTCATCAGGCCAAACCCAACTTCCTGGGCTCCCTTGCTAATGTTTGTTGGGCTAATGTTTGTAATGAGCTAGGTGGTTGTAGATGTTTGGGATCTCTCACTGAACAAAACAGGAAAGTAGTTATAACAAATCTCTCATTTCTTCAGGTAGGATCTCGGTTTCAAAGGGCCAAATTAAAGTGTGCCTTCATTCTTTCCCACAGTCTCATTGGTGTGGTCAGCCATGGTGTCATAATGAGTCTGCTCCCTCTTGGGAACACAACTCATGTTTATTCCCCCGTCATCATTGGGGGGATGGTTGCATAATCAGGAGGAGAGATTAAGAGTTTGGACATTGAGGAAGCCAGCTAATGTATGAGAGGGCAGCAGAGTGGCTGGATGCCCAAGCTTTAAATTAACTGAGGTTCAAAATTTGGCTCGATTACTTACTCATTACTCTTCGGTGAGTCAGTTTTCTCAGCTATAAACTGTAGGTAAAAATAGTATCCTCATTGCACTGTTGTAGGATTCAGTGAGAAAATATATGCAAAGCATTTAGCCCATAGTAACGATAGTTGTTGCTGGTGGTATTATCAACAATCCTCTAGCTTGTGCTAGGGGGACAATTAGATAGCATCCTATACTCAAACCTTCTCTCTGTACCAGAACATGGTACATTCATCAAAGTTCCTTCAGTTAGTGCACATCTTCCCAAGTCCTATCTAACTGCAGAAGTATCAATAGTGTTGGGAAGCCCTAACTGGTTTGGCTCAGTGGATAGAGCGTCGGCCTGTGGACTGAAGGATCCCAGGTTCGATTCCAGTCAAGGGCATATACCTTGGTTGCGGGCACATCCCCAGTAGGGAGTGTGCAGGAGGCAGCTAAATTGATGTTTCTCTCTCATCAATGTTTCTAACTCTCTATCCCTCTCCCTTTCTCTCTATAAAAAAAATCAATAAAATATTTTTTTTTAAAAATAGTGTCGGGAAGAAGTGGTACTCAAAAGTGTAAGGATGAAAACCATTGTTGCACAGGAAAGCAGTTGTGGAAGAAGGGAAACAATAAATTGAAATCAAAGTCTGTGGCAGTGACACTAGCCAGAGCAGCCAGCTGTGTGGGAGAGGGAGAAGAATACAGGGGTGGTGGGCAGGTGGATGTGGACCTGATAGGTCCAAAGGCTCTGGTTGGAAAGCAGTGCTTTGACAGACCATGGAAGTAGGAACTCTCTTTTACCCCTCAGGATACAGTGACTGGAGTGGATGGAGGAGTAATACAGGGAGGGAAGCATGCCATCTTTATGGAGCTGTCACTGCCAGGACAGTCAGGACTGGGCAGGAGGACAGACAGAGATGAAAGTCCCATAGATGGAGTGCTGGAAGCACTTGCAGTCATGAGTCACAGCTGCTCTTCAGGAAGCCCCGGTTATCTTTGCTTGAGGTCTAAGTGTTGTCATGGTAGTGTACCAGACACATGTATCGAGAGGGCCATGGATTGTGTTTTGGTAGCAGAACAGATAGGAAGCTGAGCTGATGCTGCATTCAGGCCTTCCTGATGGGATGCACACCACGCTGCTCATACAGAGACCTTCCCGGTATTTTTACTCCTCTCAGAGATGACTCTAATACTCAAGCCAGAGTGTCCCCGGGGTGAGTCCCTCTGCTGCCCCTTGTCAGGCTTACAATATCGGCCATTGCTCTGTGGTTCTGTTGCTGCCTGTGTAGCCGATGGAGCACCTGAGTGAGGCACATGAGGTGAGCCACCTGCATAGCATGAGCTGAGCTCCCAGGTTTGTTCAAGGCCACTGCAGACTAAGGTCACTGTCTTGCCTTAGAGCCTTTAGGCCTTGAAGACATCTTGACAGCAAGCCGCTCTCCTTCCCAAACAGGGATGATAAAGGACAGGGCAGGGCTCCTCCTCAGCCAGGATGGCCCTTCCACAGCCATCCCAGCACCAGTCCCAACAGTGTAAAGTGGAACCAAGTTGGGAGCAGGCTGCCTAGAGTTGGCACACAGGTTAAGAGGATATATTCTGGAGCTGGACTGCCCACATTCAAATCTCAGCTTTTACTTCTTAGCAACTTTTTAACCTGTGAACTTAGAAGAATGACTTTACCTCTCTGCCTCAGTTTCCTCATCTATAAAACAGCATAATAACAGCACATATATCATAGCATTATTAGGAGCATTAAATTTGTTACTGTAAGTCAAGTCATTACCAGGGTGCCTGGAACTCAGTAAGTTCCTGCTAATGCTACACTGGAGCAAAGGTGAAGGGAGTCTGAGTTGCCTGAGAAATGGTGTCAACCTCAGCACATCAGACCAACTTCCTTCTCTTTTTTAGGAGGTCAGGAGGTCATCACTGGGTCAGCTGCACAGAAAATAACAAACTGCTATCAAGCATATCTTGGGATGTCTAGGTGTCCTCAAATGACCAAGGGTTCTGTCAGTCCAGAATCATAGACATTTTGCTACAGTAAACTTGATCCAGAAATGCCACACATTTCTGGAGACTGTGTTGGAGGTGCTGATGCTTCAGGAAACCCAGGACTGTTGGACTAGAGCAGTGGTCGGCAAACTCCTTAGTCAACAGAGCCAAATATCAACAGTACAATGATTGAAATTTCTTTTGAGAGCCAAATTTTTAAAACTTAAACTATATGGGTAGGTACATTGTTATTAACTTAATTAGGGTACTCCTAAGGCTTAGGAAGAGCCACACTCAAGAGGCCAAAGAGCCGCATGTGGCTTGCGAGCCGCAGTTTGCCAACCACGGGACTAGAGGATTGCCTGAGGCATAGTTGGGCATGTTATGTGTGGAAGTTTTCAAGAGTATTTAGGACATGGTTGAAGAAGTACAAAAACCATGCCCTAGAAAATCATGCAGGATACTAGCATTTAGTGCTGCCACGGGTCAAGAGGCATCATGGTCTCCACAAACTGTCCAGACACTCCTAGAAAGTAATCTTTCACTCCTTTATCTTTTAAATGCAGCCAATGAACAGCAAACAAGGTTATAGGAACTGAGAAGGTCTAATTTCACGGACACCCAGAGCTGGCCCAGAAGGAGCATGAGGAGACCAGACAGGATCAGGCCCCCAATAGTCCTGGCAGAGGCCCAGTTCTCTGCTTTTCTCCTTCACAAAGTGCCCCAATGCCTTTCTGGGAGAAGTGGAGGCTCAGTGGATCCCAAGGCCTATGAATTCCTACTGAGTCTCAGGTTATGGGGGTTGCCAGATAAAACATAGGACACCTAGTTGAATTTGAATTTCAGATGAACAATGAATAATTTTTTTTTAGTATAAGCATATCCCAAATGTTGTGTAGCACATACTTATACTAAAAAAAGTATTTGTTGTTTATCTGAAATCCAAATGTCACTGGGTTTCTTGTATTTTTACTTAATAAATCTTGTAACCCTCGCTGGGGGTGGGGTGTAGTCGTGGAAGGGTGATGGATATGTACAGCCTTCAACTGAATGTGAAGAGCAAAGATGCTAGAGGATTCTGGTGCTCTCACCTTAGAGGAGCCCCTAATACTGGCTCATTCAGTTCAAGTCGCTGGGAGTGAAGCAGGTCTGGACACTTACACACTTGAATGCTGCAGTTGGCCACTCCGTGGACATCAGAGGCTCTTGCCGGTTCATTGTGGCTATGAGAAAGTGTCAGTGGTGCCATAGTGTGGCTTTTCCAGCGTACATGAGATGTGCTCTTGTCCCCAAATATAAGTCTTGTATCTTTATAAACTGCTGGAGCTGGATTAAAAAGCATGGCCACTGGGAGGACGACCTCAAGACAGAGATCCTGCTCTGACAACAGGCATTGCAAGACTTGGCAAGGTCTGACCAGCAACCTGCGATCTCAAAGCCAGCAGCCCCACTGTCAGTAGTTTGCCACATCTACAGAGCACATACAGCAGCCACCATCTGAGACCACACCCCTCATTTCCCTTCTGGAAGCTGAGTTGCTGAGAAACAGCAGGAGACACAGCCTGACCTCACTCCCTCAGGTAGGAGTAGGTAGTTACCAAAAGTAGGGATGTGGTGTAAGGCTAGGTTTCCTAAGCTGAGAGAGCAGTCCAGAACCTCAGACATGTACACACAGGTAGAATCCAAAAGCCAGGTCACAAAGACGTACCTAAACAGGTGAAAACATCAAGACAGTCTCTGGAGACAGAGGTCAAAGAGAGTGAGCCAGCAACAGGTCAATGTTTCCAAAGTCAGCACATGACTAGCCATCTGTGGTTCATTTTTTTTTTTACCCCTGGGGTTCTGGGTGGGGAATATGGCTGGTTACAGAGGCTTCTGTGAGGTTAGAGATCTTGTCAGGGATGAGGCCTAACTGGCAACACCAAGGCCATTTCTAGCACAGACTGCTGTCCCTGACTATGTTAGATGCTCTCTTTTTGTTGTCACTCTCTAAACACTTGGCTTTGATAATTTGTACTCTTCTGGTTTTCTCCTCCCTGCTCTTTTCTTGTCTTCTTCAAGGGTTCTTCTTCATAATCCTTAAACATTTATATTCCTCAGGGTCCTGCCCTTGACCCCCTGCTCTTATCGTCTCTTTCTTTTCCATGGTGCCTAGATGTTCTCATTTGCTGTCATGGTTCCATCTAAGAGCATATTTGATTGAAATGTGGGCTGTGAAGACAAAGCACTTGTAGTGAGACTTGGGTGACTTTTTTTTTCAAAGCTTCTTTAGGCTTTATAGCCTTATCTACACCATGGGGGTAAATAATACTAACTAGCTTTTAGAACTGTTACGGGCATTAAATAATGTATGTAAATTGCTTTGCACAATGCATGACATAGTAAGTGCTCAATAATATAATTGTATAACTATTATTTATTACTACTTGCATGCTATTGAATCTCAGATCTTTGTTTCTAGCTCATTATTCACTCGAGACCCATACTCATATATCCATCTGTTCACTGTGTATTTATACATGAATGTTCCCAAGACACCTCATGTTCATTGATCAAAAATAAAACTGGTCCTTCCTCCTTCTCAACCTCCTCCCCTTCTCTATTCTCTACCTCAGTTGTTGGCACTATCATTCATCAGTCACCCACGCTGGAATCCTGGAAATCATCCTTAACTCCTGTCTTTTCCTTGACTCTTGCCATCCATCTCTGCTCATCATCAAATCAAACATTAGAATCTGACAATTTTGCCTCTTCAACTCTTTCACTTTATATTCTTCTCCTATTTCTTTCTTTCTTTTTAAATCCTCACCAGAGGATATGTTTGTTTTTTTATTGATGATAGAGAGAGAGGGAGGGAGGGAGAGAAAGAGGGGGGGGGGGGGAGGAGAGAGAAAAAAACATTGATGTGAGAGAGAAACATTGATTGTTTGCCTCCTGTACACACCTTGACTGGGGATCAAACCTGCAATCTAGTTATGTGCCCTGACCAGGAACTGAACCCACAACCTTTTGGTGTACAGGATGATGCTCCAACCAACTGAGCCACCTGGCCATGGCTTTTCCCTCACTTCTTGATAAAAAATATCTTGACAAGGTATTAATTCAAAGCCACGGCCCTTTGACAAAGCCATGATATTGGTGGCAAAGACAGATTCCTGTGGTAGATTATATTATTGTTCAGAATATTCATCGCTTCTCGGCCTTTTGGCTAAGATCAAGTGCAGAATATTCACATCCCTGCCTATGGGGCCTATAGGAGAAATATACATCTCTGCCCCATTGACATCTGACTTGGCTATCGACTTGCATTGGCCAATGGAATGGGAGCATATTTGACATGTGCCAATTCTGACCAGTTATGAGCAATTCTGAACAGAAACTGTGAGTTAGCATATGGTTCCACCATTTCCCTTTTCCCCTGCTGTGACACCACTATGTCCCCAATACAGTCTGCTCCTTCAACCTAAACCCCAAATACAAAAGATAAAACAGGGCAGCAACCAATACATGGTATACACACAACATGAACAGGAAATAAATCTTTTTATTGTTAGAATATTGGGATCATTTGTCACTGCATCATAACTTAGCCTAAACTGATTGATACAACTCCTTCCAGGATTATTCATAGAGTATTTGAAGCTAATGCACAATGATATGGAAATCAGTGAGTCATAATGATGTAAGGCACAGTATTCTCCAACATAGTAAGAAAACTACATGTGCTATCCAGAATCAAAGATACTTCACATGTGAAAATGCTTCTTCTGGTCAGAGTTCTATTTTGGCAAAGTAAATGTTTACCATTTTGAAGATATCAGTAGCTATAGAAGTTTCTAAAAGAGGCCAACAAAATCAGACTTTAAAAAAAATCTGTTGTGTGCATACATAATGGGAGAGGGGACAAAATAAGAGCTGACCGAACTGAGAGAGATCAAGGATTCACAGAGTTGCATGCTGAAAGGAAATGGCATTGCTGTGAATTTATTTATGACCTACTTCAACACATTAGAAGAAATGTCAGCAATCTGAGCATTGGTAACAAAATTTGGCAGAAAAACAACTTCAATTTTCTAACCCACCACAAGGCCCAAATCAGCCTGACCATTTCTAGGCACACATCTTTGCTCGGCAATAACAGTAACAAAAACAATAGGTAATAACAAATGGTCACATATATTAAACCGTTTTAACAGCAATCAATGTTCAATAGAACATACTTTGCAGTTCCATGTGGCAAATTTGTGTATTAACAGGGCTCTTCAAGAACCTAACATAGTCTTGACTCAATACTAAACGCTCAATACTTAACATTAAAGCAGTTTCTAAACCTCAGCATATTGATAGGTGAGACCAGATAGTTCTTTGTTGTGGGGACTGCTTTGTGCCATGAAGGATGTTTAGCAGCATCCTTGGCCTTACCCATTAGGTGCCAGTAGCACCCCCACCGGTGTGACAACCAAAACATGTCTCCCAACATTTTTGTCAAATGTCCCTGAGGTGTCTTCCTGCTCTAAAGGAATGACTCCATTGTGGGGAAATGAGAAACCATGGCACATGAAACTTTTGAGTGGACAGGCCTTTTGGTTTATCCAATTAGTTCAGTTAGTTAGCTCTTCACTTTGCTTCTAGTCAAGCCAACTCTGCCCCATTCCTAGTAACAGCTGTTTGATTGAGGCCCTATTATAGACCATAAACATAATTTGCATAGTAAGTAGAGCATGGAGATGAAGCACTTGGCTTTGGCGTCAGATAGGCTGGGTTAGAATCCTGGCTCTGCTACGTGTTTGCTGTGTGACCTGGGGTAAGTTTTTTACCTCTCTGCCATTTTTTCCTCATCTATAAAGTGAAATAGTATAGCATGTATGAAATAACATAGGGTTGTGAGACTTCAATGAGTCAATGTTCGTAAGAACTGAGCCTTGGGTGTGGGAAACAGTCAGTAGAGGTTTACTGTTACTCTTAACCTTGACAACAACCCTGCAACTTAAACATTATCATCTCCATGTTATCTATGTGGAAGCGAAGACCATAGGGCCCCCAATCACACAGCTGCTGAGTTAGTTGGCCACAAGAAGAGGAATCGTGATTCAAACCCCAGGACTGAAGTGTCTGTCACTACACCCCCGAGTGGGCGAAGACAGGTTAAACCTGGGAGGACGAGTTCTCTTTCAGGGATAAAATTGGAACTTGTCCACTCGGCTCGTTGTCTTTGCGTGGAGTGATAGAAAGCACACTGAGCAGAGACGGAAAACAGCCTTGACTCATTAGTTGTGAGAAGTGGGGCCAGTCACTCGAAGATCCTGAAGCTGTTTACTCATCTGCAAAATGGACACAAAAACATCTCTGTGTTCTTCACGGGTGGTGGTCAGAGTGATGTGAGAAAAGGGCAGCAGAGCACTCAGCAAATATAAGAGCAGAAGGTGACACTCGCAGCTCTGAGCTGCCCCTGGTCGTGTCATTCGTCAGGCCTCACGTGCACACGGCGGGCACGGGCTGGGCCTTCTCCCTCCAGGTCCAGGGTGGGCAGTCTGGAAGGCGACCCCACCATGGAGGCAGCAGCTGCTGCTTATCTGGAGTTAGTCAGCCACCCAGACAGATGAGGTGTCCGCGGCGACCTTCCTGCCTCAGTGACTGTGGGAACTCGGGGCTTCCCAAGGCCAGGGGGTGGGAATGTAAACACTATGGGCCCTGCCAAAGCTCCAGCCTCACCTCCTCCTCTGTGGCCCTCACCTGGGAGGAGGCTCGAGGGATCATCCAGGCACCACTGCCACTGAGAGTGCGAGCGAGGGTGTGGAGGGAAAACAGCCTCTGGGGTGCCTGGGTGGCTTTACCTCCTGGCACACTCCTGATCCCCGCAGAGGTGGGTGGACACTTCCTGCCAAAAGTCCCACCACCAGGGGCCTTTGCTGTCAACACGGCAGTCAGAAATCTATCAACCTGGTGGAAGCTCCTCCTCTCCTGGCCCCTCAGCAGGTTTATCTCTGTGTTCCCTAGGCTGCTTCCTGGTCAGTCATCTGTAAAGACCAGGGAGTTCCAGTCTCTTTCTAGCAAAAGGCAGCAAACAAGAGGCAGTGTGGCAGAAACGGCTCCTTCCCGGCCCCTTTCATTTGTGTGTAGAAGGCTCGGCCTAGCCACGGGCCCCTCGGGACGACACCTCTGCTATGCTTTGCATTGATTTTCTTCTCCACACTTCTCCTGTGTGTTGGAGTCTTTCTTCTCAACTCCTCTCAGTCGTCCGCTCTACATTCCCTCACTCCTCCAACAGCACCTCTCAGAGGGACTCGGGCAAAGTGGGAAAGCAATTTAAGTCCATGTCTTCCCTCTTGGTTCCTAGTCTTTTTCCTCTCCAGCCTTCTATTGCTCTGCAGTTAACTAATGTGCCAGAAGCCGTAGGGTGCCAGGGATACCTCAGCCAGCAAGCAAGATAAATGTGGTGGCTTCTTGTTGCTTACAGTCAAACTGGGAAGGTAGCTTTTGGACAAGTATTCTCAAGAAAACAAGATGGTTGGGGTGCTTATATCAGTGGGTGCAAACCCACCCTAGGCTCAGGAAAGCCTCCTTGAAGAGATGTTGGGGTTGAGCCTGGAAGCATGAGCGCTACTTGGGTAAAGGATTGGGGAAAGATGGGAAGGAATGGGGGCAATGTATGTGAAGGTGCTGAGGGAAGACAGAGCATTTGCAAAATCCAAAACGAATGGTATAGTGGCTTGTGGTGCATGACCTGGGCCGCACCCTCCCCTACACACTTCTGCCTGCTCACCCACCGTAAAACCTGTTGTGGATGCTCTTTCTTTGAGGCTCTGCCTTTCTCCTTCCATGACTGCAATCTCAACTGATAATTTCCTAAAGTGGGTTTGGAGTCTGGAGACTTTGATTCTTACCCAAATTCTACTGCTTAACTGGACAACCTGAGCAAGTGACAGCTTCTCTGAGCTGTGGTTCCTCGTTAGTGATATGGGCTAGTAATGTGCCAGTAGTAATATTTAACAATGTTTACTCAGTGCCAGCCCCCAGTGCTTAGTGCTTACTGTATAGTTTATTGCATTTAATCCTCATAAACATCATGAGGTAGGTAATATTTTTATCCCTTTCAACCCTTCTCAAGGAGTTTTTGGGAAGTCTCAGTGCAACACAATCACACATGTGCTTTGTCAACATTAAGGGTTAAAACAAAAGTGAAATGACATTACCACAGTGTTCAACAAGTGCCTATGATGAAATGACTAAATTCATTTGTTGAATGTCACAATTCTGGGCTATACATAATTAAAGGAGGGTCAACATCTTTTGTGTCTGCCTCCCAAGCAAACCAAGAAAAAAGCAGTATCGAGAATGAAAAATGTGGTCATCACCAAAGAGCTCACTGCACGTAGTGCCAAACCGTGGACGGGAGAATTCCACAGATGTGACCCCGAACCTCTGAAGCTTGCAGTCTGATGACCACCGCTGTCTGGAACACACACTCAGATAACAGAGTTCAAGTTCAGAATCAGCTCCTGAAGAGACACTGAGGTCACAGCAAACTTACTGCCCCCCAGGGGTGAGGGTCTCTCAGGAGGATGAATGAGCTGGGAGACATTCATAAGTTCATAGCAGAATTCAAGGCTGGGGCTGAAGCCAGGGGCGTCTAAGTCTCTTGGAATTCTCCTCGGTACTTGTCTCTGCACTTTCTCCCTGTATCACAGCATTTCTTTATTCCAAACCCCAATTCTAGGAAATTATTTATACACATGCTATATGCACTGATGTAATAATGACAGATTCTTACATTGTCAATTTCTGAAAACGTGCATGTGTATCACAAACTAATATGAATATGTGTATGCGTGTGTATGTGTGTGTGTATGTGTGTTGATATATGTGGGTATGTGTGAATGGCTCCTACATTTCACACTCCCCCACTGGGCAAGAAGTGGTGCTGGCTCCCCCCTCCCCCCACCCAAGCAGCCAATGTGGGAGAAGTGACACCAAAAACAAATGAGGTGAAAGAGGATAACTGTGGTTTGATGCTCACAGATGGGATGATAAGCAATAAATAAGAAAGTCAATGAGCTGAACATGGCTTGCATGCAGATACCTCCTAGGGATTACACCGCCTGTAAATGATTATGGAACACAGTTGTTTAAACTCCTTAAAGTGCTTTGAGCTTTAATATCCATTTCCTCCTCCAGTAGAGGGCATCTATCTTAGAGGTTAGAGCACTTTCTGGGTTCAAATCCAGTTCCAGCAGGTTCTGCCTCTTAGTAGCTGAATAATATTGGGCAAGTCACAGTGTCTCTATGCCTCTGTTTCTTCACCTCTAATACGGGGAGAGTACTGTCTACCTCATGGAGCTCTTGTAAGGGGAAAGGAAAAGAAAATGTGGTGGGTGTTTTGCGATCAATATTTAGCGAATGACTACTGGGATGGTGTTTTACAAGTGACAACACAGATGCCCGGAGAAGACAACTTCCTCTTCTGGGTCCCCTCCCCCGCAACTAATTTAGTAGCAATGCCAGGGCAGCAGTCAGGCATCCCATCTCTGGCCCACAGCTCTTTCTACTCAACCACATGGAGCACCCATCCCACACTGAAATAATTTTCAGGTTACAAGTGATTTTTCATGCATAACCTCTTTAATTTGCGCTTCCCTGCCAAGCCCGCACACGAGCAAGCTCAGCACTCTGAAGAAAAATGTTTATGTAGGACCTTCTGGAAAATTAGTCTAGATCTGGGGTGGCCCGAGGAGACCCAAAGGGATGTGTGTGAGAGAGAGAAAAAAAAAAGACACGGTGTCACACACCCTTCCCTTGTGGACATGTAGATTATTTACTTTGTGGATTGATGTGACACAATCTGTAATCCCAGTTGGCTACGCTCTGCCACTTCCCTGCTCCATCACTGAGTGTGTGCTCAAGCAATGTAAACTCCGGAAAGAAACGCAAAACCGGGGAAATAAGTCTGCTCTTTTCACCTCTCACCCCGCACCAGCCTCCTCCCTGCTTTTTCTGTCATCCCCCTCAAGCTTTAGAAAACCAGAGATCAACACATTTTCAATTATCTTTGCTCAACCCCCGTTCTGAAAACAGCAGAAAGACAGCAGGCCTGGGGGTCAGGAAGCCAGGGGCGCTGATCCAGGTGACATTGTTCATTGTGGGCTTCAGACAAGTTCGATCAGTTTCTCAGGCTTTGGCTCCTTCTCTGTAGTGTGAAAAGAGCAATGACTGAGTGCCTGCTTTGTGCCAAGTGCCTTCGATTGGGTTACTTTAGTCTTTTAAAATCTGAATTTATGCAAATGAGAAAATATAGGGGCAGCGAGGCTAAGTAAATTTATTCCAGGCCCAGGAAACAGAGAGGAATCTGAGCTGAAATTTGAACCCAGATACATTCCAAATTTTATCTTGTCCTAGTAATCCATTACAATCAATAATGCTCCTTTCTATGCTAATATGCTGTTCTGTGAACACAGTTAATCAATAGTTGGCTGGGGTTGTTACAGTGAGTCATTCCTCCATGGCTTGGAGTCTTAGGCTGAGTAGGCAGAGGCTGCGAGGAGATTTACCACACCCCTCATTTGGTCAGCTATCACATCAACTATACACCCTAATAGTATAAGAAGTAGTTTCCTCGCCATCAGTTGAAATTTGATACTTGCCTTTATCTTAAATATATCTTCCAATAAGAAAAGCATTTCCTGGAAGCCCTTCCTTTATCTTTCCTTGGAAGCTTAATATTTATATAATTGACTTTACCTTCAACTATTGAAGACTGTTCATTAACAAAGCAAAGATATTTCACATTTATATAAGAGATTCTAACCAATCTAGCATCAGAGTAGTAAGAAGGGTATTTGATTCCTGGGAAGGGGTGGATGAGAATATTGGTGAGGAGCAGTTTCCAGCTACTCACCATTGTAACAGAGATTTGTCCTTCCCCTTCTTATTCTCAGGTGTCTCTGAAGTTAGACTCAAATAGGAACTTAACATGTCTCAACTGTCACTTCACTGCATAATGGCTGGAAGAGGGAGATATAGGGAGTGTACCCCACTCTCTGGGAGGAGAGACAGGAATACTAAATGTTACCTATTCCTTTGGTAGTCAACCAGATATATCATGGAGCCTATTTTCTTCACATAGTTACACTGTCCAAAGGTTTGGTAGTCAACCAGATATATCATGGAGCCTATTTTCTCACATAGTTACACTGTCCAAAGGTAAAGGTGATGTTTGTTTTATTTTGTTGTTGCATCCTAAGGTTAGTCCAGTGCCTAATGTATAGTAGACGCTGAATAAACGTGTTAAATAAATGAACATGATAAGGCAGGTCAATAGGGAAGATGATTGGGGAAACCTAGGCCATCACTAGATTAAATGTAAGTTAGCAATTTAAATCTACCAGAAACATATAATATCAGCTCCTTGAGAGTGGTGACCATATTTTAATCATCTTTGTGTTCCCTAGGATTCAGCCTTGTATAATAGGGGCTCAACCATTTCTATGGAATTGAATCATCTTTAGGGACTCCAATGATTGTGTAGTAAAACCATTCTAGAAGATAATATGTTGGAAGGATAAATGGTTAAGTGATTTGCAGGTGATAATGTAAGGATGATAACAACAATCACAATCAGACTTGGTGGTGCTGGAAGGCAAGGATGCTCCTGGGAAGGAATGATGCTAGTGCTGGTGGGACTGTAACAAGTGGTCCAGGGAAGGGCTGTGATGACTGAGTCCTCTCTCTGCTGCTCCATGAGGCCAAAGTGAGTCCATTCACATAGGCACTTTAGGGAAAGTGAATCCCCAACACTCCACTCAGTCTTGCCCCCATCATCTCCTAATTGTCAAAAATACCACAACTATCACTGATCCGATTATTTTTTCTTTTTCCCTATTTGCATATACAGCCACTTCCTGGGCACACAGCCCTTGGATGAATTCCAGAGTCTTCCCTCCTGAACCCAGTACCACATTCCTCTTCTTCTCCAATGACAACTTCTCTCCAAAGGGGTGGAAGGGGCGCTTTTCACTAGACCCAAGACTCCTCTCCTTGCCCTCTCCTCCTAAAGACAGCCATGCTCAGTGATTCCAAGGTTATTCTCCTTTCTACACCGTGGTTGCCATCACTGACAACTTCTACTAACGAGGAGAAAAACATACTTTTTCATCTTTAGTGGGACACCTTCTCTGGCTAAGAGGGCATCTCATTATGTAAGAATTCCAGCAGATGGAGAAGAGAGGATTTAGTGATGCTTCCAAGATGTGTGGTTGTGGGGTCAACCTAGATGTTGACTCAAAGTTGGCGTGAATAGGAATAAATTAATGGTTTTGGTGTGTGTGGTGGCGGGGGGGGGGGGGGGGTTGGTCTCGTTTCAAGTCTGGAAGGAGCGGTATTCTACATAGATGAATAAGACAGACAGGAAATATTCTGGAATGGAGCAAGAATGTGGGAAACATTTGGATGAGAACACAGACAAAAGAAATGCAGAACTTTAAAGTCCTCATTGAAGATTTGGGAAAATAACAATAACTAGCATTATCCACCCAGCATTTTTCTTAGTTCTTTACATATATAAGGTGTCCCCAAAAAATGTATATATGCTTTAAATAATTATTAATTCCAATGGGTTAAATCTAAAAAGAAAGAAACATCAATTGAGCTGTTAAACATGTATACATTTTTGGGAACACCCTGTATTACTCCATATAATCTTCACAACAAGTCTATGAGGTAGTTATTGGTATTATCCCTACTTTACAGAATAGGACACCAAGGCACAGAAGGATGGAGTAATTTGCCCAGGGCCACATACAACTGAGTGGCAAAGAAAGCTGGAATTCCAAGCTGAAGTTCTGTTCTCGACTAACATTCATTCAGTACTAACTATGCTTTAGTCTAGCTCTGGGGTGACCCTGGGAGACC
This sequence comes from Myotis brandtii, assembly GCF_000412655.1. NCBI lineage: Eukaryota > Metazoa > Chordata > Mammalia > Chiroptera > Vespertilionidae > Myotis > Myotis brandtii. The sequence goes on along the minus strand of NW_005370187.1, from coordinate 278,463 downwards.
TAAAGAGCTGTAAGTGACAGAAAAACATATCCTGTCACAGCCCCTTCAGTTGCCAACATGTAGATTGTTTACATTGTGGGTTGATTTGCTTTGTGATTTGTACGACACAGTCTGTAAGCCCTGGGTTTTCTTTACACGTATCGTTCCCACAAAATATTTGTATGTACACATGGGAAGTGTGTATATGTTGTGGTATTTATGTACTCAAACACAATTTACCAAACAGTCTTCAAGATCATGCCTCGCTCTTATCTCTAGTATTTAGCATGGTTTCTATTATATTCCTCCGAGGAAACTTTACAGGCAGTGAAAGTGGCTTGGAAGAGGTCAATGGCTTGAGCAAGGTCACAGGTCAAGTTAGCGGCATTTGGCTTAAATCAGGATCAATAACCTCCGTCCCTCCAGCCTGATCCTCGGAGGGTCGGCCTGTCCTGGGGCTTGGAACGCATTCCAAATTGGGTAATCTGGTGCACGCTGCCTGCCTGAAATTCCCCTTGTGGTTTTGCTCACATCTGGTGTTTTTCACTTCTCTTTCTAAACACGTGCTTTGATCCTACTGCTGCTACAGCAGAAAGATGTCCATGGTTCCAAGGAGCACAGCTAACTTAGTGAGAGGTGAAAGATCCTCCTCTCAAAGGGACTTCTAAAAATAAACAGTATCAGAGCCTCGCCTTGTCATGCTTGACACACTTCCCGGAAACCCCCAGATGTAGAGACATCTACGCAGTCTCTCTACAGCCCCCAAACCTCTCATGGGCCTGGACTCCAGCCCCCTCTCCCCTCCCCAGCTCCTCTCAAATGCTCAACAGGTTTGAAATCTTGTGCCATTGCTTCCTCTTTGATTCTCAGAGTGCACAGGATGGCAAGTGGTTAAATGTCTTCCATAAGAATTCTGTGGTCAGAATTCTCTCTCACACACTGAGCTGAGAACCATGTATATGCACTGCCAGAAAAGCCTTATCTACAACTAGCTTTCTTGTTGTATTTATTTTATCAGACTTTGTTATTCATTCTGCCCCTTACCTTATCTTAGTAAGTCTGTTTCGTAATTATATACGTATTTTTTCATTATAATGAAAAATTTTAGGGAAATAGAGAATAAGGGAAAAAATCCCACAATCCTGGTACTCTAACATAGCCATTCTTAATTATGTGGTTTGTTGTCTTCTGGGCTTATTTTCCTTATATGCATGTGAGTATATGTTCTGTTTGTTTATTTATTTTTACATAGTCAGCATCATAATTTACATGCAATTTTTATATGCTCTTTTTTTCACTATTACCATTATATTGTAAATGTTTTCCCATGTTGCTACATAATCTTGCAGATATAAAGGAAAGGGGAAATGTAGGTTTTGGCAAAGGGACCAGGCAAAAGCCATCAGTGACCTCCAATAAAAGAATGGATTGTGACAGGCATTTGTGGGGACCCAAATCTTCCCTAAATTGCTGGGATTTTAGATGGGAATATAGAAGACATAGCTAAGTGCAAAGAAGCAAAACAACCCTAATTTTTGAAAAGCAAAGATTAATTTGAAGTCACAAATGGCTAAATTCAAGATTCAAGACAATGAACCCTCCCTGTTGAGATAAGTCAGAGGCGAGGCTGAATGTTTGGGTAGCATCTACCTAAACAGTTTCCAGAAAAGAACATCTTATCCCAGGTATGGCCCAAAAGAGGGGTGTTTGGAAAACACACCTCCTTGGGAAAGAACATCTTCCCATGGGCTGTGGAAAGTTAGAAGTAAGTTATGTTGCTTGCTCTGTTTCCAGAGGGCTTTTGGAGAAGACACGATGGGGGAGGGCATTCTTCATATTAGAGGGAATCGTTTGCTTCCTGACGGTGTTTTCTACTTCATCTTGGTGCCTCTTTCCCTTCCAGTTGCCCGTCCAGACAGCCACCCCAATCTAAGACATACTACCCCAAATGGATAAGTCATCCTCCTTCCACCAATCTTCCTCCAGCCAACCTTTCAATCCAACCCCTCTTGCTTATCTTTGCTGACCCTCCCAGACCCAAGGTGTCTAGCCAGCTCCCTCCTGCCTTTTCACTCTCCACCTTCAGCCTCACCACGCAGAGGCCAGGGCTGAGCAGCAGCCACTTCCCTGCTTAGCAGCCCTGGGGAAGCCTTCATTTAAGAACCAAGTGAGCCCTGAATGATGAATGCCCAGTTTAACTTCTTTGGAGCTGCTCTCCTGACTCTAGCGACACTAGCTGACCTACTATGTGTCAGCCACTTTAATCCTTATAAGAATGCTGAAGATTGTTATGGCTCTTCTCAAATTACAGCTGAGGAAGCTGGCGCCCAGGATTTGTCTATGTAATAATACATGATACTTTAGAGATGGGAGAGAATTCAGAAAATACCCAGAAGTGCAGGAAAAAAGTACAAAGCAACATCACCCATCATTCACGCTCCCAAAAGAACCACTGTTAACTTATTTGTAAACTGTTATTTCCTTTTAGTTGTGTGTGTGTGTGAGGGGAGGGGGAGGGAGAGAGCAGGATATTCATGACATAGATGGGTTTGGGATTATACTATTTCTATTAGTTCACTAGGCAGGCACAATAATGCACCACAAACTGAGTGGCTTAAACAACAGAAACGTATTGTCTCAGGTCCTAGAGGCTGGACGTCTAAGATCAGGGTGTTGGCAGGGTTGGTTTTCACTGAGGGCTGTGAGAGAATGCCAGGCCTCTGCCCTAGCTTCTAGTGGATTTCTGGAAATCTTTGTTTTTCCTTGGCTTCTGTTGTGTCATTCCAATCTGAGCCTTTATCTTCACCCCTGTGCATTTCTGTATCTCCACACAGCATTCTCCTTCTCCTTCTCCTTCTCCTTCTCCTTCTCCTTCTCCTTCTTCTCCTCCTTCTCCTTCTCCTTCTCCTTCTCCTTCTCTCTCCTCCTCCTCCTCCTCCTCCTCTTCCTCCTCCTCCTCCTTCTCCTTCTCCTTCTTCCAGAGAGAGAGGGAGGGGGAAAGGAGAGAGAGAGAGAGAGAGAGAGAGAGAAATATCAGTGTGAGAGAGAAACATGGATTGGTGGCTGCCTCCTTCATGTGCCCCAATTGGGGATCAAACCCAAAACTCAGCATGTGCTCTGACTGGGAATCAAACCCACGACCTTTTGGTGTGTGGAATGATGTTCTAACCACTGAGCACACTGGCCAGACCCACATGGCGTTCTTTTTATAAAAACAACAGTCATATTGACCCACCCTGCTCCAGCATGACCTCATGTTAACTTGAACAATTACATTTATGATAACCCTATTTCCAAATAAGAGTGCCAGGGGTCAGGACTTCAACATATGAATTGGGAGGGGGAAGGGAGTCACAATTCAACCCATAGCAACTATTTATACAGTATTTCAGCTTACATTTCTTTTTCTTCATTTACCGTTCTAGAGTGAACCTTTTTCAGGACAGGCACATTCTGTCAGGAGGAGGTTCTGGAACATGCTGGGGCCATCTGTGGGAAGGGAGAGAAGGCTGGGTAGACCCGTCATGAGGAGCAACCCAAGGTCCTGTGTCGGGGGAGAGGCAGGAAGTGAGTGAGCAGAGGCACAGAATACGCCAGGACGGTGTCCGACTGCTGACTACTGTCATGGTTGTCTACCTCAAAGGTTCTCTAACATGTGTTAGAGAACTGCCCAGTCTCTTCCATGACTGGTCCTCCCACCCACGTACCCTCATTTAGCTTGGAAGAGATCCTGGAAGGAAGATGCAAGAGAAACCATCGAAACTGACATGAGGGAGTAAGTGAGGGAAGTTTTGGAAGGCGAACATAGAACTGTTAACTATGAAGCACTATAGTATGATCATTAAGTCCTACATAGAGTTGGAGACGTGCATTTTCAAATTCTAGCTCTCACGCTCATTTTTTGGGGCGATCTTGGGTATTACTACTCAGTCTCTCTATGCTTCCATTTTTCCCTGGCAACAGTACCTATTTATAGAGCTGTTGTGAAAATAAAAACAAGGTGATAAATGTAAAGGTTTGGCATGAAGAAAGCACTTCATTCAGTCAGTCAGTCACTCATTCAACAAATATTTGGATCTACTGTTCCAGGGACTGTGCTGAACCTCTGAATCCACAATGACCAAGAAAACTGACAAGGTTCCAGTCCTCCTGCCACTTACACTCTGGAAGAAAGGTAGATATTTAAGCAAATAAACATACAACTGAAGTCCATAATTATAAACTGTATAAAAAATTTAAAGATAAAAACCTAATTTCTAAGATGGAAAGTGGGAAATTTTAGTGTGTGGGGTGGAGAGGGGAGGCACTGAGGGAGGGGCACTCTGAGGAAGTGATAGTAAACCAAGACCTGAAAGTCAAGTTGGAAACAGCCTTGACGGAGTGGGTAGGGTGGGGAGGTAGTCCCAGGTAGAGGGAACAGGGCCTATGGCAGTCATAGCTGGGTTCCTTAGGAAGTGAAAGAAACATCAGTGTGTCTGGAGTGTGTGTGTGTGTGTGTGTGGAGGGGGATTCAGAGAGACCCTGAGGAGAGGATTTTAAAAGTCAAGACTTAGGTTGAGGAGGATGAGGACTAAGCAGGACCAAGGGATTCAGCAAGTAAGAAATCCTTTGACCTGGGAGATAGCAGGTCAGAGTGGAAGCTAGATGGCACAGGGTGAGTGAGGAAGTAGCATGTGGTGAGGAAGTGAAGGTAGAGAAGGAAGTTCGCATAGGTTCTTTTCAGATGTATTGTGACAAAGGAAAAGAGAAAGTTGGGTTGATAGCTAAAAGGAGGGTTTCTTATTTATTTGTATTTTAGGTGGGGGGATTTTTGAGCATTTTCTAGGCTGAGGAGAAGGATCCAGTGGTTAGAGATTGAAGACAGGAAGAGAAGGTGGAACTGAGGTAGCTTTCAGAAGGCCCCATTCCCGTGGGTATGTTGCCTGCAATTAGAAGGTAGTAGACTCCTGTGTTGCGATTGGACCGAAGACCTAAGCAATGTGATTTCAGTGATAGATATGGTTAATCAAAACTCTGCAAAGGGGAAAGGGATTAAGAAGTACAAATTGCCAGTTATAAAGATAGTCATGGGATGTACAGTATAATTGTCAATAATACTGTAATAACTATGTATGATGCCAGGTGGGTATTAGACCTATTAGGGTAATCATGTTGTAAGTTTTATAAATGCCTAATCACAATGTTATACACCTGAAACTAATATAATATATGTCAACTATACTTGAAAAACATTTTAGATTAAGTGATGTGTACAAACCATTTCCATATATTTTTCAAAATGAAAAGAGTCATATTTTTAAATTCTGGACTTTAAGGCAATTGGCATTTAAAATAAAATTTTAAGAAATTTAGATACAGACACAATTAAGAATTTATTTCAGCTCAATGAGCATGGCTCTGTGGTTGAGTGTGACCAGGAGGTCACAGTTCGAATCCTGGTCAGGGAACATGCCCAAGTTTCAGGCTCGATCCCCGGTGGGGAGCATGTGGGAGGCAGCGATCGATGATTCTCTCTCATTATTGATGTTTCTGTCTCTCTCCCTGCTCTCTCCTTGCTCTGAAATTAATAAAAAGGAAATTTTTTAAAAGTGTATTTAAAAATATAATTTTAAAAATAATTTATTCTGCTGAACACTTTAGTGCTAGCTATAATGCCCTTCATGTAACTGGCTTTATTTTAGAATTTGATAAAAGCCTTTCTTGGCATTTACCTTGGATCATTTCCTTGGGCCCAAACACTTTCAGGACAGCCCCAGATTTCAGGCCAATTTGGCATCAACAGCGCTTAGAGATTTTTAAAGTCTCAATTGCCCGTTGCACATCATTTTTTTTCCTGCCTCAAAAGGAGATGAAAAGACAACATCTCTGCTGGGTTGATGGACTCAAGGAACAAGAAAGTTTCCCTTTACCTTCCTTATCAGCGACGAATGATGCTCATTCCACCTACCTCCTCCTTTTTTCATACAGCAGAAGAAAAAAGATAAATTACTGTTTTTATTTAGTTATTTATATAACAGTTAAACATGCATAGTTTCAAGAATAGAATAGTTTTATATTATTTAATAGCAGTCCCCCATTTCACCCCCTCCCATTTCTCATTCCTTAGATAAAACCACTTCCAATGCTTTAATTAATGCCCCTCCCCTTTCTTACATATCACCATCTCTCTAAAACAGCTACTTCCTAAAATCTATTGGCTTTCCACTGTGGAAAATGGAGATTTGGCTTCCACCCCTCCTATCCTAAACACACACACACACACACACACACACATATATTTTCTGGCTTATATACCTGTATTATCATTAGATTGATACTCAGTGTTTTTATTATTTTGACCAAATAAATACTATTCACATCTGTGTGGTATAAAAAATTATGATCACAAAACAACAAGAAAGCCCACTACATGGGAGAACATATTTGCCAACATTATATCTGATAAGGGCCTAATCTCCAACATTTATAGGGAACTCATACAACTTAACAAAAGGAAGATAAACAATCCAATCAAAAAATGGGCAAAGGACCTAAATAGACACCTTTCAAAAGAGGACATTCAGAAAGCCAAGAGACATATGAAAACATGCTCAAAGTCACTAATCATCCGAGAGATGCAAATCAAAACAACAATGAGGTACCATCTCACACCTGTCAGAATGGCTATCATCAACAAATCAACAAACGACAAGTGCTGGAGAGGATGTGGAGAAAAAGGAACACTCGTGCACTGCTGGTGGGAATGCAGACTGGTGCAGCCACTATGGAAGACAGTATGGAGTTTCCTCAAAAAACTGGAAATGGAACTCCCATTTGACCCTGTGATCCCACTTCTAGGAATATATCCCAAGAAACCAAAAACACCAATCAGAAAGGATATATGCACCCCTATGTTCATAGCAGCACAATTCACCATAGCTAAGATTTGGAAACAGCCTAAGTGCCCATCAGTAGATGAATGGATTAGAAAACTGTGGTACATCTACACGATGGAATACTATGCTGCTGTAAAAAAGAAGGAACTCTTACCATTTGCAACAGCATGGATGGAACTGGAGAGCATTATGCTAAGTGAAATAAGCCAGTCAATGAAGGAAAAATACCACATGATCTCACTCATTCATGGATAATAGAGACCATTACAAACTTTTGAACAATAATAGATACAGAGGCAGAGCTGCCTCAAACTGATTGTCAAACTGCAGTGGGAAGGCCAGAGAGGGTTGGGGGGCAGAAGGGAGGGGAGTAAGAGATCAACCGAAGGACTTGTATGCATGCATATAAGCAAGTCAAGGGCGGGGGGAAAAAAGGAGAAACATGTAATACTCTTTGTAATAATTTAAGCAATAAAAATATATATTAAAAAAAATTTAATTAAAAAAAAATTATGATCAATTTCCTGAGTAACATTTTGCTTTCTCTGGAGTTAATAATTGTGTCATTTTTCATTTGCCTAGATTTTCCTCTGCATGTGTCACTAATTGAATCCCTACCTACTCTCTCCTTCTGATCTGTTCCTATCTGGGCTAATTAATCTCTAGGCTTGCTGTTGAAGGGAACCAATGTTTTGCCATTCTAAAGCTGCCTTTGGGACATTCATTTTAAGCTGTTTATTAAGAAACAAGACTTGCCTATCCGGTGTTGCTCAGTGGTTGAGCATGGATCTCTGAACTGGGGAAGTCAGGGTTCAATTCTTGGTCAGGGCATATGCCCGTGTTGCGGGCTCAGTCCCATTAGGGGGCGTGTAGGAGGCAGCCGATTGATGATTCTCATCCTTGATGATTCTATCTCTGTCTCCCTCTCCCTTCCTCTCTGAAATCAATTTTTAAAAAAATTTTTTTAAAAGAAAAGAAACAAAGCTCAGAAAGAATCTTTGACCCTCCGCTTGTTTCAGACTCAAGAGCTTCAGGCAGAAACCCTGCTTTAGGAGAGACCCTTGGCTTAATCACATTACACATCTTCACCCTAGCCTTAGTCAGAAAGACTCCAAGCCTGATAGCTAGACACCCAGTGGTCCCATTGTTCCTGGGTTGCCTAGGAGCATTTTCCTGCCACGTATGCTTCTCAACTACTTGTAAACTGCCCACTCTCACTTCTAAAATCTAATATCCCTTATCTCCCCCCTCCTCTTTTCTTTCTTTGTCCAAAATGTCTTATATACCCAATGTTGAATCACTGTCTTTGGAATTTTCATGCATATGTGAATTCTCCATGCACACATATTAAAATTTGATTTTTTTTTCCTTTTAATCTCTCTGTGTTAATTCCACACAGTACAGCTGTCACCTTGGAATCTCCCTTCATCACATCCTGGGGATTCCCTTCACCTGTTGTGTTGACTAATCTGGTTCTTGCAGTCTCCCTCTTTCTTGTTCTTGCTTCGCTCCATTGTTTTGGTGGAGCACATCCTTCAGTAATTTTCTAAGAAAGAGTAGATTTCTAGGAAGATATAACAGATGCCATCAATGCCCTGTCCACAATCTCTTGGCACCTACCACATCTATGCATTCTAAATTACCAGCATAAATGTCTCTTTGCCTGAGGGCTTTTTCTGGCCACTGAAAGTTTGCTCAGAAAATCTTAGGGAATTAACCCCCTTCTCCCTGGGAGCAGCCGTTAACCACTGACTGATAAGAGTTAGTAGATAAATACCCCAGTTTCCTCAGCCCTGACTGGGGATAACTTTGAGGCACCATTTCTACACTGGTCTCCAGAATTCCCCAAAGGAATCACGTCCCAGTTGTTCACGGTAACTTGCTGGGTTTATTGGCTTCCTTGTTTCACTTCCCACTGCCTTACAGGTGTTTCCTGGGATCATCTCCCAAATAAACTACTTGTGCTCTTATATCTATGTTCCATCTCTTATCTTTATACTTTACTGTCTACTTTCCAAATCTCCTACTGAGTTTATTTTTTTGCAATCATATCTACATTTCTAAGGCCTTTTTTTTTTGTTCCCTAAAAGTTTCTTTTTAAAAAATAGTCTTCTGTTTTTATTTTATGTGTGCACAATTCCTTCTTAACTCTATGAGGCTATTAATAATTTTTTTATTTTTCTCTCAGAAATGCTGCTGTTGTCAGATGATCTTTAGGGCGTTTCTGTCCAGTGTGTCAGGTTCCCAGAGAAAACTTTTATAATCTCCTGGTTGGATGCCAGGGTTGCACTACCTACACAAGGAGAGAAGGCAGGGGGTCTCTAGGTAATCTTTTTTTTTCCTGTCTGTTGTCCTTTCACACAACTCTGCCTGGTCCTCCCTCTGTCTTACTCTCCCACCAGAAGAAAAACCTGCTTTCTTTGGGCTTTGTGGGGCAGGAGCAGTCCACCTGAGAGCAGCAAGGGGAACTGGGGGTCTGAGGATCTCGATGCCTCTTGAACGGACTTTCAATTCATCCTGCTGTTTTAAACCACAACTTTACTCGCAAAATACTCACAAAGTACCTGGCTGGGCCACCAGTGGCGGAGCACACGGTGGATTCTGAAATGTGAAGTGAGTTGCTTGAGCTTTCTCGTCCACTGGCGTAGAATGCTGCTTTCCCCGGCCCCTGGAGAAGCTCTGGAAACACAGACACAAGAGGCTGGTAGCAGCGCTCACTATGGACAGGCAGAAGGTGGGACCTGGGCCAACGGGAGACACGGATGAGGGATACTTTTGTTCTGTGCCTTTTTCTTTTTCTTTTTTTTTTTTCGTTTTAGAACCATGTGAATGTATTACTTCATCAAACATTAACTTTTGGTCAAGCCCTAGGAGGGAGTGGAGCATAATGCCTTTGTTTAATCTGTGGTCCTTAACCAGAAATCTCGAGTGTTGTTTTCTAAGTGAGCAGCTGCAATGTTGAGACCATGAGAAGCTTCCCAAGCAAAAGCCATTCTGAGCAAATGCAGAAGCCATAAGCAAAAATATGGACAAATTTGACTCCATAAAAATGCAAGATTTCTGTGAGTCAAAAAAGCAAAAAGAAAAGAAAACCAGGACACCAAAAAACAAATGGGAAAGATATTTCCAACTAATAGAAAAAGGGCTGGTTTCCTTAAAATATGGAGTTCTTGTAAAAGAATTAAAAACAGATCAAAGTCTAATAGAAAACAATAGGCAAAGGACATAAATAGAATACATTGGTAAATCCATACAAATGGCTTTTTTATTTTTAAATTTTAAAGCCACTTTTTATTATAAAATAAAACAAAAATACAACAAAAAATATACAGACAAGCAAACAAAACAAATGTTATATAGTAAGCACTCTTTTAATCGTCACCCAGAATAAGAAACAGAACTTGGTCAGCCATGTCAGAGGCCCTCCATGTGCTCTGTGGTGATCATAACTGCCTCCCTTCCCCCTGAAAGTAACCACTATACTGACTTCTGTAGAAATCACTTCCTTCTAATTTTGAGGTCTTACCAACCAAGTGGCATCCCTGACTACTATGGTTTAGTTGTGTCCAACAAATGGCTTTTAAATATAAGAAAAACATTCTCGCCCTAACCGGTTTGGCTCAGTGGATGGAGCGTCAGCCTGCGGACTGAAGGGTCACGGGTTTGATTCCAGTCAAGGGCATGTACCTTGGTTGTGGGCACATCCCCAGTGCGGGGTGCAGGAGGCAGCTGATCGATGTTTCTCTCTCATCGATGTTTCTAACTCTCTCTCTCCCTCTCCCTTCCTCTCTGTAAAAAAAAAAAAAAGAAAGAAAAACAAAAAGAAAAACACTCTCAACCTCACTCATGGTTGTAAGAATGAGCATTCAAACAATGAGAAACCACTTTTAACCTATCAGAATGGCAACATTATAAAAATCTGATAATGCATACTGGTGAGGTGAGGATAATGGGGAGATAGGAAATGTAAAACATGTTTTTGTGAATTTGAAAATTGGGGCAGTTTATTTGTACTTCAGTTTGGTACCAAAGGTCAAAGTTAAAAAGTTATACCTTTTGACCCAGCAACTTTACCACCAGAAATTTATCCTGTGAATATGCTTGCACTGGGCACTAAGACATATTGAAGACATATTTATACGGATAAACATTATAACCTAATTTGTAGTCATAAAAACTGTAAGCAACCCAACCATTTACAGTAGTACACAGACTGCATATATTGTAGTATATTCATTCTATATACTGTATGGAATACTAAGCAGCCATTAAAAAGAATGAGGTACCTTTAAATTATGTCAATATGTATTGTTAAGTTTAATAGCAAGATATGAAACAAATGTCTATGAATGACCCCATTTCTGTGTTTGGTGGTTTTTCAAGTGTTACATAGATATACATAGATATACTTACATACACACAGAATATCTCTGGAGGAAGACATAAGAAACTAGCAATTATGGCTACCTCCAGAGAGGGGAACTGGGAAAATAAGAGGTCAAGAAAGGGAAGGAGACTTGCTTATTTTTTTCTTAAATACATTTAAGTCTTTTATCCATTTTGAGTTTATTCTTTCTTTTTTTCTTTATTTATTAAGGTATTACATATGTGTCCTTTTGAATTTATTCTTATGCATGGTGTAAGTTGGTGGTCTAGTTTCACTTTTTTTAAAAAAAGTTTTATTTTAATTAATAAAATGGTTTATTTAATAAAAATAAGCAAACATTATAGAAGAATTGAAAATAAATAGTAAAGTCCCTACTCTCATCTCCACTTTCCTATTCCATAGGAATAATCAATGTTAAAAGTATGGTAGGTATCTCTAAGCTCTTTTTCTGTGTATATACACATATATTTATATTTATTTCTAGATATAGGTGACATGTGTATAATCTTTTATAACTTGCTGTCTCATGCTACATGTAAAATGGACATAACTAAGACTTGAAGTGGCTGCGTGCCAATAAGTTACTGACAGGTTGGTAAGCCATGCATGGAGACACAGTGTCTGAGGAGGGGATGTCACACTCCATGGAAGGCTTGGGGTAAGGTGATAATTTTGGTTCAGTGGACCTCATGGCACCCCTCAAAGTGTAAATTACCTTTTGTAGAAAAATACCAACTTCTACATTCAGGACTGCTTCAGAGCATGAAAGGATCTCCAACATCATCCTGTCCAACCTCAATTGTAGGAAAAGCGCTGTTTTCCTGGGAGAAGGGGAAGACTCGGTTAGGGGCCTTGCCTAAGATCACCCAGCCAGGGAGAGTGTCAAAGTTGGGACTTCTTTCTCCAAGACCCTTGTTCACTGTGTTGTGCTGCCTTCGGCTGCTTTGAGAGGAAGAGGAAGAGGAAGGGCAGTGCTCACTTTGAAAATATTCAGTTGCTCAAACCACACGATTCCTCAGATGGCAGGGCTGGTGCCCCGCGCCTGGCTCTGTGCCCATGAGCTCTCCCATGAGGTTTTACTCTTGCCTGCTGTACACCTCATTAACTGCCATGAACTCATTTTTGGGAACATCAGTCTTGTATTTTTCAATCCTGGCACTTGGCACTTTTTATTCCTCAAACACAGCTTTATTATTTGCTCAGGTCTTGGCAGACTACTGAACAGGACAGTATTATATCAGATGGATGATAAAAGGAGGGGGGAAAGACAACCAAGTTCAGATCAATGCCAAATTCATTTCTTTGGGGAATAGTCATTAAGTGCTAGATAATGAGGATGGGGGAGGGATACACATCAGAACAAGATATATCTCTTGCTCTCTAGCAGCTTCCTGTCAAACTACCTCCAAACTCTTTTCATCATTACACTCCATCAAAAAAAAAAAAAAGTTTAGCATGGCCCTAGCCGGTTTTGCTCAGTGGATAGAGCATTGGCCTGTAGAACAAAGGATCCCATGTTCAATTCCTGTCAACAGCACGTACTGAGATTACAGGCTCCTCCTGGCTGGGGGCCCTGGTCGGGTCATGTGCAGAATCAATGTGTTTCTCTCACATAGATATTTCTCTCTATCGTCTCTCTCTCTTCCACTCTCTAAAAATCAATGGAAAAATATCCTCAGGTGAGGATTAAAAAAAATTTTTTTGCATGCACTCCCAACAATTGCATACTTATTATAAATTATTTATGCTCTACTGTAATAATTTTTAGATATTTGTAAAGCTTAACTTTCCTAATATTTAGTATCTATAATAATAAAAGCATAATATGCTAATTAGACTGGACAGCTGAATGACCTTCCAGACATCATTCCAGACGTCCTTCCAAACAAAGCCGCCATGGCAGGGACTGAGGCAGAGGTGGTTAGGGGCGATAAGGCAAGCAGGAAGAGTGGTTAGGGGCAATCAGGCAGGCAGGCAAGCAGTTAAGGATGATCAGGCAGGCAGGCAGAGTGGTTAGGGGCAATCAGGCAGGCAGGTGAGTGGTTAGGGGAGATCAGGCAGGCAAGTGAGTGGTTCGGGGTGATCAGGCAAGAGGGGTTATTAGGGGCGATCAGGCAGGCAGGCAGAGTGGTTA
>NW_005370187.1:226355-265054 GCF_000412655.1 Myotis brandtii | reverse complement strand
GTTAGGAGCCAGCGGTCCCAGATTGCAAGAGGGATGTCTGACTGCCAGTTTAGGCCCGATCCCTGCGGGATCCCTGCGGGATCAGGCCTAAACCAGCAGTCGGATATCCCCCGAGGGGTCTGGGATTGCAAGAGGGTGCAGGCCGGGCTGAGGGACCCCCGCCATCCTCCCCCCCTGCGTGAATTTCATGCACCGGGCCTCTAGTAAAGAATAAAAAGAAACAAGTGCTCACATATTTTTCTTCCCACCCCTTGGTGTATCATCTTGGCCACCCCACTTTGGAGCCCATTGTTCCAACAGGGGATCAGATGGATACCCCAAAATACTATAACCCAAGAGAGTGTGAAAAAGGCTGTAATGTCAGGGTAAGCAAAGTATTCTTTGAGCATCAAGGAAGCATTGCCAGAGGGAGGGAAAGTTGAGAAAATGAAAGGACTTTTGACTTACCCCTGAGCCCAGCTCCTCCGGGCTTGGGCTAGGGATTAGTGCCAGGCTTCATTTCCTAGGCTGGTGTCCATGCAAAGACTGCCTTATAAAAAGACTGCAATAAGCTCCTACCTCAACCCTGAAGCATCCAGTTTCCAGGACCTTGAGCTTAATCAATAACATGGCCTTTCATGATGCTGGAGGCAGACATTTCTGACTCATGGCCCAGAGCCACATTCAATGTCTACACCAGTGGTTCTCAACCTTCTGGCCCTTTAAATACAGTTCCTCATGTTGTGACCCAACCATAAAATTATTTTCGTTGCTACTTCATAACTGTAATGTTGCTACTGTTATGAATCGTAATGTAAATATCTGATATGCAGGATGGTCTTAGACAACCCCTGTGAAAGGATCATTCAACTGCCAAAGGGGTCGCAACCCACAGGTTGAGAACCGCTGGTCTACACTCAATAGTGGTGAGACAAGGGCCCTTGATGTGGAGTCGGGAGGCCAAGCTGAATCCTGAGGCAAAACTGGTCTTATTCTTAACCGACTACTAACCAATTGTGTGACTACTGCCCTTTAACCTCTCGGAGCCTTCATTTTCTCATCTGCAAAAAGGGAACAATAAATGCCTCCCAGGATGCATTGCAATTTCTAACATTAGTTGAGTTTTTCACTGTGCATAACATGTATCATCTCATGAAATCTTCATGACAATAGGATGAAGTCGATGCTACAATTGTTCCCACTTTGCAGACATGGAAACGGAGTCATAGAGAGAGTAGATTGTTTGTACAAGTTTACGGAGCAAGAATGTACAGAGCCAGAGTTCTGCGGACTCAAAAGCCCTTGTTCTGCCCACTCTGCTGGGCTGCTGGCCTCACAATGCTGCCTGGAGTGGCAGATTGATAACTCTAACGCTGAAGTACAAAGGAGGTGGTATTACAAGTCTAAATGCAAAATATGCTGCCCGGCCCATGTGTCTCAGTGGTTGAGTGTTGACCAATGAACCAGGAGGTCAGGACTCAGTTCCTGGTCAGGGCACATGCTCGGTTGTAGGCTCCAGCCCCAGTAGGGGGTGTGCAGGAGGCAGCCAATCAATGATTCTCTCTCATCATTGATATTTCTCTCTCTCCCTCTCCCTTCTTCTCTCTGAAATCAAGAATATATTTTAAAATAAATAAATGCAAAATATGCTTTTCTACACAGCCCTAAAGGTCAACAGAGTAGGATTTGGTTAGGAAAAAAAGGTTGAGAAGAAGAACTTGAAAGTTTTCTTGCTCTATTTTTAGTCCCTTATAACAGTGTATCATAATCTGGGAAGAGTAGTCGGTTAAGAATAAGAAGACCAGTTCTGCCTCAAACTTGCTGCCTGACTTTGGACACATCATTGAAGCCAAGTGTACTCCTCTGTTAGGGGTCCTAATATATGAGCTCTGCAGGGTCTTCTTGTCTGAGGATCCCCAAACTCCACTCTCAAAACGGTCTGCCAGCTGGACTCTCCCTGATCTCGGGGCAGGGGGCTGGAGAGAGGCCAGAGTTCAGGGAGGCGCAGCTCAGGTCAGCGAGGGCGAGGGCATAGACAAGGCCTGCGGGGGCAACTGGGAGGGGGCGGGGACTCCAGCCAGAGCTCTGGTGGCCACTCCATAATTATAAGGAGACATCGCAGAGTTTCTGTTGTGGTTGTTCCCTCTGTTTTCTTTGGGCAGTTGTCATTTTTTAACTGACCCTTCCCAGATGAGATCGTCCCTTTTCAGCTGGGTAAAGTCAGAGCCTTGCAACTGATGGGGTATTTGAATCCTCTGTGGAGAGAGGCCAGGGGCAGCTGACCACCCTGCCCCACCCCCCTAGACCCACACACACACACACACTTCAGGGAAGTGAAGCCAGGGCGGCAAACTTGCTGACAGTGCCGGACAGTCTGCAAACCCAAACATCCTCCTTTCCCTGCCTGGCCTCCTGCCTCCTCAGTGCAGCCATGCGGGGCAGCAGTGCGAAGAACACAAAGCCACGAGCTTTCCAGAGCAGGGGAGGCTCCAGCCATTCCCTCCCAGCCCCTCGCTCCTCCCTTGGGCTGGCAGCCACACAGGCACAAGGTTATAGTTACAGTTGAGAACTGCTGACATCTACTTTTTGGTTGTTGCTTAAACACACCACACACACACACACACACACACACACACACACACACACACACACACTTTCCTTCATGGCTTAAAGCTTCACAACACAGTTGATTCAAACCCAAAGGTGCATATTTGCTTTGCTTCTCATGTTTCCTTAAGTTTGAGCAAAATGAATGCGGTGTTTCAGAGTCAGAGAGAAGGCTCATTGGCTTAGTTATTTTCCTAAACTTTCCAGTTCCTTTCGGCCTCTGGAAACCAAAGAATAGAGTCTTTTACGCCTAAGATTAGAAACATCTGGCCATCACATTTGAGTGAGGCTGGGCTAGAGTCTGGCAAAACCAGGTGGAGTGGCCTCCTACGTGAATGATGGAATTTTAAGCATCGATGGGACTAAAAGTTACTAAATCCAAGCTCTTGGTTTTACAGATAAGGAAACAAGCCCAGAGTGGTTAGGATTTCGTAATGTCACACATCTTGTGTCAGAGGTGAAGCCAGAACCCAGGAGATAACTGGGAGAATCCCATTCCTGGTCTACTACACCCATAGGGAGGACTTGACTATTGAAAAAAATTAAATGTTTATAAATATTCTTAATTCCTCAATTTGACACACCCAACTATTTCCACTTTTGCATATTTCTACCCAGTTTTTCTTTTTTTACTTGATTCTTTTTTAGAGACAGAGGAAGGGAGAGGGAGAGAGAAACATGGATTTGAGAGCCAGAACTGAACCAGCAATCTTTCAGTGCACGACAAGGCCCAACCAACTGAGCCATACCAGCCAAGGCTTCCACCCAGTTCCTATTCTTCCTCAAGGAGAAGAAAGCACCCACTCTGCACCAAGTGTTCACTTACATTTCGTCATTGAATTGTCACAACACTAATATATGGGAGGCACTGTTATACCTGTTTCATAGAGGATGAGACAGAGAGATCAGACACATCTGCCCAAGGCCATACAAAGAAAGAGGTGGTGTCAGGATTCGAATCCAGGTCCCTCTGACTCTGCAGCTCCAGACTCCAATACACCATGTTGCCACAGCCACTGTGCATGTCACAGTCAATATCTGTACCCTTTCCCACTTCCATAATTCCTAGTTTTCACAATTATTACTTTTATGGATGTATTCATTCCATAAATACTTATCAAACAGCGACTCTGTGCCAGGCACAGTCAAGACACGAAAGATAAAAGCAGTGAGTGAGCAACATAGATGAATCCCTGCTCTCAAAGAGCACAGATTCCACAGGGAGAATCAGACAGTAATCCAAATAAGTCACACAAAGTGCTAAGTGGAATGAGGAGGATAAAATGAGGACAGGGAATAGGAAATGCTGGGAGCTGGGGGTGGAGGCAGATGACAATTTTAAATAGGATGGCCAAGGAAGGAAAGCTCACCTGTGATATTTAAGGGGGTGAGGGAACGAGCCAAATGGACATCTGGGAGAAGAGGGAAGAGTGAGTTTGAAGTCCTGAGGCAGGAGAAGACCTGGTGTGTCCAGGAAACAGGTAGGAGGCGGGTGTGGCCAGAGTGGCGTATGCAAGAGGAAAAGTAGTACAAGATGGGGTCAGGGAGTAATGGAGGCCCAGTGAGGTGGGGCCTGAGACCAACCAAAGATTTCAGCTTTTATACTAAATGAGAGCTGAGCCCAGGAAGATTTTGAATGGAAGACTAACATATTTCAGTATTCTCAGTGGTTCCAATGTCAGCTGTAATGGACCAAAAATTTTTTTAAATCCTAAATGGTTCCTATGACTGCGGTGTTGAAAGTAGAGTAGGGGGTGGGTAACAAGGGTGAAAGCCGAAAGACCGGTTGGGAGGCCATTGCAATTCAGATGAGAGATGATGTGATTTGGACCTGAGGCAGTAGAGAATGCAGTGAAAAGTGACGCAATTCAGGGCCTATTTTGGCAGAGGAGCCAGCAGGGTAATCTACCCTCTTTGCATGTCATGATGTCATAAAACATTTATTTTAGAGATATAGGTTGTTCCCGCTGGTGCTATTACTGATAACATGCTCATTAACATTGCCGCTCATGCTTTTTGCGTGTCTTATTTCCTTAGGATAAACTATTAGGAGTTGGATTACTGAGTCAAAGAATGTGATCCTCCTTATGCCTCTTGCTACATAATGCCACAGTCCATGGTAGACTCTACCAACAGTACCTTAAAGATCTTTTATTTTACGTGCTCCGGAATTCCTCTCCTACCCCCAGCATCTCTCACCCACTATGATTTTCTTCTTTTTCTCTTTCTCCTCCCTCTCCTTCTGGGGAATTTATAAAGGGGCAGGGTAACAAAGATGAACAAAGGTTAGGGCTGGCCACAGAGAGAGGTAAGAAAAGACAGGGAGGAATTTCTTCATTTTTTTTCTTGTGTTACAGCCCTGAGAAAGGGCCAGCTGCTTCCCTTTAGTTATTCTTTGGTAAGAATCAACAAACTAACAATACTGCTTACTTAGAGACCTTTTTTTTCTTCTGGGGAGATCAATGGACTTAACAATTTCAATTATCTTTCACAATGTCCCCTGGTGCTAGATTAAACTGCCTCCTCTGCACAAACATTCCTCTCACTAGGGTGGGAAGTTCACCAAACTTTGGGCTCCTTTATTCCCCTCCTCCAGCAGGATGGTCCCCCTTTCCAAGCCCCACCCCCGCCCCTGCTTTCCACACTCCAAAGTCTACTTGCTCCATCCTCCTTATCCAATTTCATCCTTAGTATGAAAGAAAAAAAATTAATCATTTTTTAAAAGTAAGAGGTTTCTTATGAATTTTAGGGTCAGTTTGTCAGTTTCTGCTGATCCTAAAATTCATATGGAAACGAAAGGGACTCAGAACAGCCAGATGATGTTGAAAAAGAACAAAGTTGGTAGACTCACACTTCCTGGTTTCAAAGCTTACTGAAAAACTACAGTAATCAAGACAGGGTGGTACTGGCATAAGGATAGGCATACAGATTGATGGGACAAAATTAAAAATCCACAAATAAATCCTAACCGTTTTTAGGCATTTGATTTTTGACAAAGAGGCCAAGAGTATTCAATAGGAAAGAATCGTCTTTTCAACAAATGATGTAGGAAGACTGCGTATCCACATGCAAAAGAATTTGGACTTCTATCAAATATATACATAAAAATTAACTCAAAATGGACCATAGACCTAAATGTAGGAGTTAAAGCTATAAGACTTTTAAAAGTAAACGTGGGAGTCAGTCACTGTGACCTTGGGTTAGGCAATGATTTGTTAGATACAACACCAAGAGCACAAGTGATAAAGAATTGATTTCATCAAAATTTAAAAACTTTGTGTTTCAAAGGACATCATGAAGAAAGTTAAAGGACAACCCATAGAATGAAAGAAAATATTTTCAAGTTATATATCTGATAAAGGACTTGTATCTAGAATATTAAAAACTCTAAATTCAATAATAAAAGATAAATAACCCAGTTTCAAAATAGGCAATTACAGCCCTGGCTGGTGTGGCTCAGTTGGTTGGAGCTTTGTCCCGTACACTGAAAGGTCATGGGTTTGATTCCCGATCAGGGCACATACCTCTGTTGCGGGTTCAGTCCCAGTCAGTGTGCATCTGAGAGGCAACCAATCGATGTTTCTCTCTCTCTCTCTTTCCTTTTTCTAAAATCAAAAAACATATCCTCAGGTGAAGATTTAAAAAATAGGCAATTACAATAGACATTATTCTAAAGGAAATATACAAATCCTATATAATAAAAGCCTAATATGCTAAGTGTCCGGTCATCTGGTCCGTTCAACCTGCACTGACCACCAGGGGGCAGACAATTGACCAGTCACTATGACATGCCCTGACCAGCAGGGGGCAGACACTCCGACTGGTAGGTTAGCTTGCTGCTGGGGTCTGGCCAATTGGGACTGAGTGAGAGGAACTGGATACACCCTGGAGCCCTCCCGTGGTCCCTCCGCTGGCCAACCTCCCTCATCCCTCCCCAGCCCTGATTGTGCACTGGTGGGGTCCCTCGGCCTGGCCTACAGCTTCTCACAATCCGGGACCCCTTGGGAGACGGAGAGCTGGTTTCAGCCCGATCCCGCAGGCCAGGCTGAGGAACCCCACTGGTGCACGAATTCGTGTACCGGGCCTCTAGTAGCTAATAAGTACATTGAAAGTTAATAGGGAAATGCAAATCAAGATCACAATGAGATGCCACTTCTCCCCCATTAGAATGGCTATAATTTAAAAAGCAAACAATAACAGTTTTTGGTGAGGATGTGGAAAAATTAGAACCCTCATATATTGTTGACGGAAAAGTAAAATGGTGCAGCCACTTTTGAAAGCAGTTTGGCAGTCCCTCTAAATGCTAAAAATAGTTACCATATGACCTACCAAAAATATGTCCACATGAAATCTTGTATGTGAATGTTCATAGCAGCTTTATTTGTAGACTCAAAATGTACCGTAAACAAGCTACATGTCTATCAACTGATGAATGGATAAACAAAATGTGCTGTAGCTATACAATGGAATAGTATTTGGCAATGAAAAGGAACCAAGTACAGACACATGCTACAATATGGTTGAACCTTGAAAGCATTATGCTAGGTGAAAGAAGCCAGTCACAAAAGATCACCTATTGTGTGATCTCATTTATATAAAATGTTTAGAATAGGCAGGTCCATAGAAACAGAAAGTAGATTAGTGGTTGCCTAGAATTAGGGGGAGCAAAAGAGTGGAGTGGGGAGTGGAAATGGTGACTGTTAATGGGTACAGTTTCTTTTGGGGATAATGGAAATGTTCTAAAATTAAGGTGATGGATGCACAACTCTATAAAAACCATTTAATTGTACACTTTAAAGATGTGAAGTTTACAGTATATAAGTTATATCTCCATATAGCTATTTTTAAGTGGCTTCTTGCTCACTATTGGAAAAAGACACCAGATTGTTCCATTTAGTTCCCTCAAAAAATGTGTTCCTGTGATGCATGGAGGAGCAGGCTATGAGAATTGCCTTAAGGGTTGCTAGTAATAAAAGCTGGAGGCTGAGAGGAGCCAGGGGAAGAGGAGGATGGAATAAGGGATGGAGAAGAAATGATAAGTGATAGGCAAAGGGATGCACCGGAAATTAAGGCATAAGTCATCTCAAGGTTGGACAGCCAGGTGGGAAAGGGAGAGGAAATGTGGGAGTGGGATTTGCAGAATATATTTACTGCCAACTTTGTAGGAATGGGGGCCAGGTGGTTCAAAGCCAAGCTGCAAAGCAAATAATTATGAGGCTACAGACTTCACTGATTCCTTGAGTATATAATGCTGTGTAGAGCTGATAGGGATTATTTGGTAAAAGTATATGAGCACTGTGGCCAGTTGGGAAAAGCAATCATGACTGCTATCACCAAATCTGTAGCAGAAAAAATTATAATACGATTCTGCAAATAGCCAGAAAAAAAAAACAAATAAAAGGCTAACCTTTCCTACAAACAAAGCTGTGGATTAACGTTAGGTAACTTCCAACAGTGCTCCTTTGTCTAAGAGGAATCCATGTGCATAATCTTATTTGTACAGCCCCTTGCACCTTGAGAAGGGTATGTTTAATTTCTAAAAAAGTTTTCCCTAAATTAGAACTTTTAAGAGAGATGTTGGATCTGAAATGTGCCTATATTTTAAAATTGATTTTAGAGGAGAAGCAGGGAATAGAGAGAGAAAAACATCGATTGGTTGCCTCCCGCTAAATTAGAACTTTTAAGAGAGATGTTGGATCTGAAATATGCCTATTTTTTAAAATTGATTTTAGAGGAGAAGCAGGGGATAGAGAGAGAAACACCGATTGGTTGCCTCCCGTATGTGCCCCGACTGAAGGATCCAACCCGGAACCCAGGTATGTGCCCTGACCGGGAATCAAACCCCCAGCCTTTGGGTACACAGGACAATACCCCAACAATGAGCCACATTGGCTATGGCCTACATAAGAATTTTAAAATAAGAATACCCGATAAGTTAAAGAATACATGGTAACTCATTACGCACACGCACACATCATCCCCCAAAGGTTAAAAGCCTGGCAAGATGCAAATCACACCACTAGTAGCCTCTTCCTTGTGACTTGAGAGTCCATCTCTTCCTCTCACAGATGGTAGAAGAGACAGAAGAGCTGTGACCAGGGCTTACTCATCTGTACAGTCACTAGACGATGATAGTTATAATAATTAACATGTGTGAAGGTTTTTGCAGTGTCCAAGCCACCACCATGGGTTTGCTTTTCATTTAATTTTAATCTTTACAGAAACCTCCCCTCTCATGAGAAAATCAAAGCTTAGGAATGAAGTAACTTGCTTAAGATCTCTTACCACTTTCTCCTCAAGTGTATAAACACACCTTAACCTCTCTCAGTTTAACAAAAAGAAACCCATTCTGTACTCCACATGCCCTCCAGCCAGCCAGCTCCTTTTCCCATAAGTAACCTTTTTCAAAAAGTAGCTCACACTCTCTTTGCACTCATATTATTACTTTCTTGTCTAAGGAATGTAATGTACAAAGGCAGGTCACAAGGTGAAAGGTCGCACCTGGGGAGCATGCCTTGAGCTCCTGCAGCTTGGACCATGCATGAGTATTAAACACAACTTGAGGGTTTAACAAGAGGGATGCCCTTGACCTCTGAAGAAAGTGGGCAAGCCCTGGGCAGGCCGTCAGGCTTGGGAAGCTTGGAGCACTCCTCGGAGCTCCAAGGAGCTTCCCGTTCCATGGCTACTTTCCCCTCCCTTTCTCTCTGAAGAGAAGGAAGGAAGGAAGGAAGGAAGGAAGGAAGGAAGGAAGGGATGCAGGTAAGGAGGAAGGGCCGGAGGGTTCTTTCAAAGCAAAGTCATCTGACCACAAACCCCTTTATTAGGATACCTCCCAACTCACTGCTGTTGAAAGAAATGCCACACTTTTAGGATGTGTAGCTCTGGCCTGTGAGAGAAGGTCCCTCTCTCCAGAATTGTTTCCCTCACCCCCTCTCATTGCACCTATAATTCCTCCCTTTCAACCTCATGAATGATCTAGATCTTGAAAGATGTCCTGAATTGAAGAGTCTCAAGAAGCTGACCCAGACGGGAGGGGGTGAGGATGCTGCAGGCGCCACCTGCTTCCCAGTGCTTCTCAAAGTCACCCGGGTAGGGTCACGTAGAGGATAGAAAAGTACGATGCAAAGAGGCCGAGGAGTAACTGAATGGTCTTGGGTACAGTTCGTTCTCTCTCCCTTCCCAGCTGCACTAACCGTGCTTCCTGTTCTGTTATCTGAAGTGTGGGTCTGGCACTGTGTGAAGACACAAGTGCCCACTTGCAGCCAAGCACAGCAACCTTTCCTCCGGCCCGATGGTCACCCCTGCTCTCGGTGCTCTGCACTTCCAGCTGCAAAAGCAGGCCCAGCGCTCACCTCCCCAGACCCTGAGGCAATGAGCCAGTGCTTAAAATCTAGACAGAGTTCCTACATATTTTCCCACACTTTTCATCCCTTCTCGGTAATCCAGGCTGCTGGAGAATTAGTATCTCCTTTGATAGCAAAGGGGACAAATATAAGTAGTCAGGGGTGGCCAAGGCAAAATCACAAAGTAGGCGAACTATGTCTTTCATGCTCCCTTCTCTTTCCTTGCTCCTTCTCCCTCTACTGAAGTCAGGAAAGAATCAGAAAATACTAATTTGTAACTTAATGTGAAATGTGAATATAAAGTTCTCTTGTATCTCACAGGGCCTTTATCTGCAGTTATAAAATTAAAAAGTTTGGGGCACTCCTAGAAGCAGCCTTTCAGGCAGGTAGCAAAGGTATTTTTAGGGAATGGGGGAGCCGTCACCTGGGAATCACCCCAGGTAGAGAGCTCTTGAAACACTCTCAAGCCCAGGATCTTCCTGCCTGTGGAGCTGGACCAGGTGGGGAGTCTGAGATGAATGGTCCACAGTCATTCGATTCAGGGGCTTTCTCCCAAACTCTACTGCTCTGGTGGCTTTTTCTGTCATCACCCCCCTTCTTAGGCCAGTACCTGGTAAGTCATGGTGACCCAGGAAGTTTGGATCAGGGGAAGTGAAGAACAGGCTGTGCTGATGATTTATTAAAGCCTGTGGCTTCTGACTCCTGCACAAGACTCCTCATCAGAGGGTGCGGCTTGGGTCATGCTGGGCACTCAGCAGCTTTGTGGTGGGTATTGGTTTGTGCTTCCTCCCCTTTGCTTTCGATTCAGTGCTTTCCTGTTGCAGTCTGAGCTGTTCTGTTTAGCTGTGGCCCCACAGCAGCCACCACTGTGTGCAAACTGGATCCATCCAGGGGCAAGCGAAGGGCAACCACAGGGGGAAGGGTTGAGAGGTAAGAAAGGAAAGTGGTGGAAGCCAGCTGGAAAGGAGAAAAAATTCCAAAGATAAAATGTCATGATGAATAACAATCAAGAAAACATTCCAGTAATTTAAAAAGTATGTTCCAGCTCACATTCAGCCCTGGTTAAAGTCCATCCTGATCTAAGTTAATTTGTTCAAATACATTTTCATTAGAACATACCCTTGAGTATATTTTTCAAAGAAATAAGAAATGTATAGGATGAGATAAGGTTAATCCAAGAATTAATTGAATTCAAGAGGGGTGGGGGGAGGACAACGAGGGTAAGGGGGGCCAAATACGTGGTGATGGAAGGAGACTAGACTTCAGGTTGGGCGCACACAGTAGAGTATGCAGATGCTATATATAAAGTTGTACACCTGAAATGTATACAACGCTATTAACCGATGTCACCCCAATACATTTCATTTAGAAGCATGTTTACCAATTTAAAAAGAGTTAATTAAAATTAAGTATCCAAATTCAATTTTAATTCAGGAATAAGATATCTGACAATATGCGGGGGGAGAGGGGAGGGGGAGCTTAGATGAGCTGTGTTTGAGGTCCTGTAATAGACTGTCCCAAGTGAAGGGACGAGCATCTGTGAAGGCCTAGAAGCGAGGAAGTAGGGGTGTGCTTGAAACCCTGGAATCCAGCATGAGTGCAGTGCAGACTGGTGGTGGGAGGACAGGCTGCTGATCACAAAGGGCTGACAAGCCCGGCTAAAAGATTGTTCCCTAGCCTAAATGATTTTAAACAGAAGGAGGTTAACTTTATCAGATCTGCATTCACAAAACACCTTTTGATGCCTGGTGGGAAATGATCCAAGGGGAGAGAAACTAAAGGCAGGAAACTAGCAAAGTGTTGCAAAGATCATTTAGGCCAGGATGAGGTTAAGTGGGTAGTTTCAGAGAAGTAGACTTTATTGAATTTGGTTATTGATTGAATGTGGAGGGTGAGCAAAAGAGGAATCAAGGATGAATCCTAGATTTCTGGTGCAAGCAATGGGGTGGATGTTGTGGCATGTATTTGGATAAGGAGCGTTAGAGAGATAGTGAATGAATTTGGTTTCAGAATTTCCAATTGGAGAAGTTCTAGAAGGCAATTGAATGTGTCAAGTTCAAGGGAGGTAGAGATTTGGAAGTCATTGGCATACAGACCTCAACCAGTCCTCGAAGGGGATGAGATTTCTCAGAGAATGCGTAGAGAGAAAGGACTCTGACGTAGGTCAGGATCCCGAGGAACACCAACCCTTAAGACAGTGATGGTGAACCCAGGACACGCGTGTCAGAGGTGACACGCGAACTCATTTTTTTGGTTGATTTTTCTTTGTTAAATGGCATTTAAATATATAAAATAAATGTCAAAAATATAAGTCTTTGTTTTACTATGGTTGCAAATATCAAAAAATTTCTATATGTGACACGGCACCAGAGTTAAGTTAGGGTTTTTCAAAATGCTGACACGCCGAGCTCAAAAGGTTCGCCATCACTGCCTTAAGAAGTTCATAGAGAAGGAGGAGCTTGCAAAGAATGCAGAAGATCCATGACGAAGGCAGGAAAAAAATAGCGCATGGAAACCAAAGGAAGACAGTAGGTCTTTCAAGGAGGTCAATAGTGTCAGATACTTAGAGTCCAGTAAGATAAAGACTGATGTGTCCATTGCAGTTAGTGACACAGGGAGCATTACTCTCCTTAGTGAAAGCCCCTTCAATACACTGGGAGCCAATTCCAGATTAAACTAGGTTGAAAAGAGAGAGAAGAATTAGGAACAGCAAGGGTAGACAGCTCATTCCTCTCCCTCAAATGCCCTTCCACACTGTTCCTACTTTGTAAAGTCTTGCCCATTCCAGGACTGAGCTAAAGTGAAGGGAATTTCTTTATTTTCCTTTCAACTTTATTTTGTATTGGTTTCAGGTGTACAGCGTAGTGGTTAGATAATCATATACTTTACACAGTGATCCCCTGGATGTTTCCAGTACCATCTGACACCATCCATAGTTATCGTAACGTTATTGATTATATTCCCTATGATGTACTTTACATCCCCGTGACTGTTTTGTAACTGCCAAATTGAAGTGAAGGAGATTTACAAACAAACAGACAAAAATCCAATATATATTTTTCCAGAGACAGATTCAGCCAGGGCTGGAAGTCAAGAAGTTGAGTGACTTGCTCTGTGCTCACTAGACAGGAACTTTCAACCAATAAAGGCCCGCACACTCCCTGGTGCCAATGTGGGGGTGTTGGTCTACATTACGCCAAGAATGTGATGCAATTCTTAAGAACAGGAAGAGGTTTAGCTGGAATGGAAAGATGACTCTGGCTGGGGGGTGGTGGCAGAGGGGATGGAATGGGAAACAGTCTTTTTTTTTCCCCAAATGAGCGGAGCCAAAAATGAAGTGACATATGCAGAAGGGAAAAACTGTAATGGAATGCCCTTCTACCCCATCTCTGATTGTAGTGAAGCAGACAGAAAAAGCATCAGATTCAGATGGGCTCTTTTGTCATTTATTAAGAGAGAACAAGTACCCATCCCTGGAGATTCTCTTGACATAGGGGGCAGCTCCCCACACTTTTCTCTTTACGCAAAGAGCAGCTATTCTGATTACAGATGAGGTAATTTATCTGTAAGATGGGGATAGTGGCTATCAACCTCAATTGAAATGTGTATGAGAGCACTTTGTATGCTATGAAAACAGTTCAAATGTTAGCCACTGGTGTTCTTGCACAGTACAAAAGCACAAGAGGCCCTGGCTGGGTAGCTCAGTTGGTCAGAGCATCGTCCTGATATGCCAAGGTTGTGGGTTCAATCCCTGGTCAGGGCACATACAAGAATCAACCAATGAATGCATAAATAAGTGGAACAACAAATTGATGTTTCTCTCTTGTGCAAATCAATTTTTTAAAAAGCATAAGAATATTTTAAAACAAATTTGAAAAATGAAAGAGTAAGAAAGATTAGATATAGATAACACTCCGAATGACACAGACACATGCTATGACAGACATATTTACACGGTGTTGGAAATCGTTTTTTGGACCAAGGTAGGCATCTTAAATGGAAAGAATCAGGCCTGTATAACTTACTTTCTTCTTATTAAAAAACTATTTAATCCCTGGCCAGTGTGGCTCAGTTGGTTGGTCATTGTCCTCTGCACCAAAAGGTTACCAGTTCAATTCATGGTCAGGGCACCTGCCAGGTTGTGGGCTCAATCCCCAGTAGGGGGCATGCAGGAGGCAGTTAATCGATGTTACTTTCTTGCATCCATCTTTCTTCCTCTTCCTTCCTCTCTAAAAATCTATAAAAATATATTCATAAATTATTTAAAAACTGATGCTATGTGAGATCTAAAATTCTAGAGTTAAATAGGAAACATGACTAGGAGTATCTAATTATACAGGTCAGATCATTAAAATGAGATTAAAGGAACGGCCCAAATCATTTTCTTCAGAGGATTCAGAAAAGACAAAATATTATTTGAAATGAGTGAATGTCTGTTATAGTATTTATAATAATGAGATCGGCCTCATCTGTCACTTAAAAACCGTCATTTTTTAAAGCTGTTCTCTTGACAGGCTGATGGTTACCAGAGGTGAGGAGGATTGAGAGCTGGGTGAAAAGGTGAAGGGATTAAGAAGTTCAGATTGGTAGCTACAAAACAGTCATGGGGATGTAAAGTACAGCCTAGGACAGTGGTTGGCAAACTGCGGCTCACGAGCCACATGCGGCTCTTTGGCCCCTTGAGTGTGGCTCTTCCTAAGCCTTAGGAGTACCCTAATTAAGTTAATAACAGTGTACCTA
This sequence comes from Myotis brandtii, assembly GCF_000412655.1. Taxonomy (NCBI): domain Eukaryota; kingdom Metazoa; phylum Chordata; class Mammalia; order Chiroptera; family Vespertilionidae; genus Myotis; species Myotis brandtii. Next base: position 250,385 of record NW_005370187.1, on the reverse strand, counting down.
CCTATATAGTTTAAGTTTAAAAAATTTGGCTCTCAAAAGAAATTTCAATCGTTGTACTGTTGATATTTGGCTCTGTTGACCAATGAGTTTGCCCACCACTGGGGCCCTAGGAAATATAGTCAATAATCTATATATATAAAAGGCTAAGTGACTGTCCATCTGTCCGTCCATCCGTCCGACCGACTGGCCAGTACATATGACACGCACTGGCAATTTAAAAATAAACGTTGACTTGCACACATGCGATACATATAAAGCTCTCACTGGCATCATAATCGAAGCCGAAGTATTATCAGGATCTGTGGAAGGAGAGGTTGTTCTAATTCCAAGAATTGATTTGTCCCCTTCTGACACTGGCCTCCCATTTAAATTTATTCAAAGACAGGTTCCAATGATTCCAGCATTTGTGATGACTATTAATAAATCACAAGAACAAACTCTAGACAGAGTAGGGATATAAAGTTGTAAATACTTCATCACAAGGGAAATTAGTCAAGCACTCTGAAAGTGTTTTTACTCTGAATGTGGTATGCAGGGAGATATTAGAATAAGTTTAATCAATTTATCAGTCATTGTTTTTATCAATGTTGTTTTTATATCATGTTTTTTGTTGGTTTTATATCATGTTGTTATTGCCTATTTATTAATCAATTTATATATTATTTTCATATACATTTTACTAATTTTCATCTCTGACACTTCTATTATAGAGAAAGGGCAAATAGCGATATTAAAATATTTTTTCTAACTAATTTCCTTTCAATGTGCACAAATCTGTGCACCGGGCCACTAGTATTGTATAACTATGTATGGTGCCAGTTGGGTACTGGAAATATTGGGGGGAACTTTGTAAAGTATATTATTGTCTAACCACTATGCTGTACCCATGAAATTAATACATAATGATATTGAATGAAAACTGTAATTGAAAATTTTTTTAAAGAATTAAGAGTGAAAATTGGATAAATAAAAAATAAAGGGTGTTCTCTCTGCAGTATAGTTATTTTCCTCTAAGGAAACACTAAGGTTAGACCCTCTGAGGACGGGACAAAGAGCCTCTGAGTTGGAGTTTTGCTTCCCTCTTCTGGAAACATTAAGTCATGACCTGAGAAATGGATGGTGCTAAGGGATCCTAAATACTGCAGTATAACCAGACCAGGATACAGCTCCATTGAGAGTAAAATAATTATGCAACTGGGTTGTCAGTTTCCAGAGGAACAGACAGATTGCACTGGTCACAAATGTTTCCTTGAAGTTAGAATAGTGGTGGTAGTAGTAATAATAGTATAGTAATAATAATAATAATAATAATACAGGTCACTTCAAAGTTCATAAAACCCTGACACACATTACTGCATTTTACCTGCTCTTATCCTCCAATCATCCAGGTGAAGCAGGCAGAGCAGATATCACTCCTGTTTTCAACCATGGAAAACTGTGGCCTAAATAACTTACCTAAAGTCCTACTAGGGCAGAGGGGGAGCTGGGTCTGGAAGCCAGAACTCCCGACTCCCTGGTTCAGTGTTTTCTGCCCTTTCACCTCCATGGACGCTGCTGCATGTGATGACAGTAATTTGTCAGTGTTTTATGTGAATCTCTGCCCTTCATCAGCATGTCCCACAGTGTTCACCTAATTGGTGAAAATAGATACGCTGCTTTGTATAGGATTCTAGTAAGGCTGTACTGTTATTGTAGAAAAAACATCTCCTGAAATCTCACAAGCACATGGCTGGTCTATGGCAGAACTTCTTAAACTTTTGCTTGAAGTTCTTTAGCATTTCATTGTTGTTTTTTATTTTTCACTTAGTTACCATACAATATATTAGTTGCAGGTGTACAACATAGTGATTAGAGTTATATAAATTATGAAGTGATCACCCCATTCAGTCTAGTACTCACCTGGCACCATACATAGTTATTACATAGTTATTAACTATATTCCCTATGCTGTACTTTACACACCATGACTATTTTTTTAAAACCACTATACACACACACACACACACACACACACACACACACACACACAAATGAGTCAGTCTCTACTAGTGAATGAAACCTGCTCATTCAACAAGGGTCTTAGACATTTTAATAATATAATCTTTGGCAAGTAGAGTTTTGTAATAATAAATCCCAACTCTGTTACTGGGCAAAATTGAGTTTGAGAAAGATGGAAGAAAAAGTAGAGTGTAAAGATGAAAAAAAATCAAGAAAAAACAATTTGAAGGTCAAAGTGCTTTTATTTTACAGTTCTAAGTGTGCAAATAAACACATTCTGCATATTAATGAAATGGTCAAACAAAAGGCATACGAATCGACATGCTCTTCCATCTTCCCACCTGCCCTTGTGTGCCCAGCCCAAAACACCTCATTGCCCACCAACACTATTTGCAAGGGAACCACGGGGAGAAGTTTGGCAGGTGCAAACTGCCACCAGCTGGTCAAAACCAAGCCTTACACCAGTTTTGTGACTTTAGTTTAGCATGATAAAATATGGCTTCCTTTAAAGGGCATTGTTGGTCAAGGTATTTATCATTGGAGTTACTTTTTTAGATGACAAATTGGTAAGGAGTTAAGTGACATGAAAAACTTAATTGCTACTATCCACACAACATAATAGCAACCACAGGCATGATGGCTCTGTGGTCAACCGGAAACTACCGGTCTATTTGACTTGGTGTTTTCTCTTCATGTCTAATTTGCCTCCATGCCTGAACTTTCTGCCTCTTACCTTTCAATTGTTTCTGCCCTAAAGAACTGATTTCATTTGCTATATTATTTTCCTCTTCTCCAATGGGTTCACTGTATATAGAATCTTCCTGTTGGTCCTCTTATAACTTTTTTAGTGTGCCTTCCCTTTCCCATTCTCTTATTAGGCCTATACTATTTTTTCCCAGTTTTCTTCTTTCATTCAAATTACGTGTATATCCATGACTTAAGAACAGCCCAGTTCCAGAAAACTTGGGCATGAATTTTTTTAACAATATATATTTTATTGATTTTTTTACAGAGAGGGAGAGGGATAGAGAGTTAGAAACATCGATAAGAGAGAAACATCGATCAGCTGCCTCCCGCACACTCCCCACTGGGTATGTATCCACAACCAAGGTACATGCCCCTGACCAGAATCGAACCTGGGACCCTTCAGTCCGCAGGCCGACGCTCTTCTAGCCACTGAGCCAAACTGGTCAGGGCTGGGCATGAACTTTTTAAAGACAATGTGCTCATTCTGCAAATATTGCCGAGTACCTCTAACATCAGCCATTGTTCCGAGTGCCAAGGATTCCAAACCATGAATTACAATTGGTCTGTACCTCAGGGACCTCATATGGTCTACACAGCCAAGGAGAAAAACAAGCACACAATGACTGCTCTTTGAAACTGGCAAGTTTGCTATGAGAGGATGAAACCATAATCGCCCCCCCGCCCCACCCTCGCCCCGGTTGGTGGGGAGAGGCAGGTGAGAACCTTAGAAAGGCTCTGCAAGGGAGACATCAGAGCTGGATCTTTGAACAATAAGCAGAGCTTTAGCTAACTGAAAGGGAAAAAGCTGGGGGTAAGGTCACAAAAAGGATGTTCTAGAGAGAAGGTACCACTGAGCTAAGGCACACGGTAAAGTGCTTGACTGGTTAGAACAGAGAACTTGGTCAGGCTCAAACAGAGGTGGTGGGAGTGGCAGGTGAGTCAGGAGTGCTACAAAGCACTCAGCTTGTGGGAGGCAGCCTGCAGTACATGACCTTTTATTCTATAGAAAACAGGGTGTGATGAACTTTTTTTTTTTTATAGGTTATAAGCTTGATTTTTTTTTTTTGTCTAAAGTTTTACATGTCTCCTTTTCCCCTAATTGACAATCCATTGGTTACGCTAATATGCATGCATACAAGTCCTTTAGTTGCTCTCTACGCGCCCCCCCCCCCTCTACCATTTGTCTCTAGATCGATCTATTCTTGTTCTGTGATGAACTTTTTAAGAAAATTTCTGTTACTCACATGGCAGAACTGGGTTGAAAAAGAGACCTGCGTAAGGATAATAGTAGTAAGGAGGCTACTGCATGAGTCCAAGTTAAAGTTAATGAGAGCTTGAATCTAAGGCCCAGGGAAAGGAAATGACATCTGAAACATTTTGGTGGTTATTAAAACAGACTTTTTTTTTTAACAGTTGAGAGGTGGAAAGCAAAAACACAGGCATCAAATGCAGTTCATGATTTGCTCAGGTGATGCCAAAAAAAGGAACAATAGTAGGAAGCACAGGTAAGGTTTTACCTTTGATAATGAAGTGGAGGTAATAAAATGTTTTAGATGCAATTACATATTTGTGGAATATTAAAACACAGACCTCCAATAAGCAGCAACAAATTTGGGTCTGAACCTCAAGTTTGAGGGTAGACAGGTATACTTCAGGGTTACCACTAATACAAGAGCTGAAGTCCTAAATACAAATGGCAAGCTAGTGGAGCTTGTTCTTAAAGATTTCTTGTAATGTTTGAATTTTTTTATAAAGGGACTCCTTAAAGCAGAGGCATATCTGCATTAATAAGAGAACATAGTATATTATAAAATCAATAAAAGGTTAGATGAATGAAGGTCTAAAAATAAAGAGTAAGTATAACAGTTGATTTTTAAAAAAAAAAATTTGTAATGATTTCAAAGAGGATGGGAGGAGAGATGGAAACATCAATGATAAGAATCATTGATCTCCTGCATGCCTCTATGGGGGATCGAGCCCACAACCCAGGCTTGTGCCCTAACCTGGAACCGGACTGTGACCTCATAGGTCGATGCTCAACCATTGAGCCATGCCCGCCAGGCTATAACAGTTGATTTTGATAGAGCAAAGTTAAAGGATTACATTGACTCCTCAGTAGAAACAGCATCTAGGGAAATTATGTAAAATGCGAAGGGATAAAAGAAGTGAGGAAAAGAGAAAATGGGCAAAAGGAAGGGAAGACTTACTTTTAAAAATCATTTTGCACACTGGCCAGTTGGCTCAGTTGGTTGGAGTATCGTACTGTATACCAAAAGGTTTTGGGTTCGATTCCTGGCCAAGGCACACACGTAGGTTGGGGCGTGTATGGGAGGCAACCGATCAACGTTTTTCTCTTACATCAATGTTTCTCTTTCTCTATTTCTCTAAAAATCAATAAACACATCCTCCAGTGAGGATTTTAAAAAATCATTTTGCTAATCCGTAAGTGAATCAGACGTGGAAAAATGTTGAATTGACAATGAGATCTAATGAAAAAGTCAAACCAAGGATAAGAAAGGGCAAATAAGAACTCAAGAGCAAAAAACATTAAAAAGGAATACAGAATGACCAAAAAAAACCCCCAAAAACTAAAAAGAGAATGGAATAATACAATGAAGTTGTTAAGAAATATATACCTTCTCCCCCAAAAAGCAAATTAAATAAATTGACAGGACAAAGTGAAATGCCAAGTGCTTAAAATGAACATGTCTGCGTGATTATTCAGGAGTATTACACTACTGGGTAGGTGTCTAGGATTCTGGGAGTTGAATCTAAGTGCTTCAACATGCTATGCAGCCTTGGGCAAGCTGGAAAAAATGGTTATGAGGATTGTAATGATACATGTAACATGCCTAATATGTAGTGCTCAATAAATGAAGGTTATGGGGAAAACATTAGATGTCTTGATTAGTATCTATATGAAAGTCAAATTTCCAACAAATTTTCTAATCTAAAACATGGATTCAGTTACAGCACTTATAACTGCTCAAGACAGTTTTCTACTTTTGGATCAACCTTCTCTGTAATGAATAGGATGTGAGCCTCAATTTGCCCATTCTATATCAAACTATGAAACATATGCTACAAATTTTCTTTCGGGACCTTTACTGCACAAGCTATTTGGTCCAATCAGTTAATTTGCAATTATAGTAGTAACACCTATACACCCACTGCTCTTTGCCTTTTTGCTGAGCTGTTTGAAAAGACACCCAGGGAGGATTCGGTCAGTTTTGCTAAATACACTAACCAAAAAGCCTTAACTGTGTGGCCACCAACATTCAAGCCTTTAGTCATAAAAAACCCCAATGGGATGGGAAATTAAATTATGAGATGTTTTCTTATACATGTATTATTAAATACTGTGGGTGCAGAAGTAATTATCCATTTGTCTTAACTTGCTTTTGCTAGACGTCCTGATAAAAGTAGAAAATATAAAAGATAAGATCCTTAAATGTGATTTTGTGGAACTGAGACCAAAAATTTTTTTTAAATATATTTTTATTGATTTCAGAGAGGAAGGGAGAGGGCAAGAGATAGAAACATCAACGCTGAGAGAGAATCATTGACCGGCTGCCTCCTGCACGTCCCCTAGGGGGATCGAGCCCACAACGTGGGCATGTGCCCTTGACTGGAATTGAACCAGGGGCCCTTCAGTCCACAGGCCAATGCTCTATCCACTGAGCCAAACCAGCTAGGGCCAAAAATTTTTTTTCTGTACAACCAGATCCCTAAATGTACTACAGAAAAATATTGATAGAATTTTGTTTGGTATACAACCTTATAAGAATGCATCTCATCCACTAAGTTAGTTCAAACTATAGAATTCTTCCAGTTCACCAGAGCTGGACAGTTTTCAAAGCTTCTGGGTACTTACCTTTGACTTCCACTTCCTGCATGTCTGGGGTTCTTAACTGGGGGACCATGGCCCTCTGGGTTACAGGAGGCTTCAGGAGTCCTGAGAATTCCCTGACATAGTATGTGATACTTGGTATACACATACACATGCGTTTTTTCTGGGTAAAGGCACATACCTTTCATCAGATTTTCAAAGGCTTTCCAAATAGCATAAGAACCAGTTAGACATTTAAATGAGCAGATGTATGTACAATCTGCCAAATATTTTTAACATTTGTGAAATTTCTTAGTTTAATACGCATCTTGGGAAGTTCAGTGTCACAACAGCCAGAAAAGCTACTTTTAAGAGTAATTCCACATCTTTACTTCCTAGTAATTCACACAATCTTCAACCCACTGCAATTTGACTTCTGTCTCTATGATTAAGTTCCTAATTGCTAAACTCAAAATACATTTTTTGGTACTTATTTGTCCACTTGGTGGTATAGTATAATGGAGAGAAGCGGACTCTGGAGCCAAACTGCCTAGTTCAAAGCTTAGCCCATCACTTTCTAGCTCTCCAGCCTTGCACAATTTAACTCTCTGCCTCAGAATGGTATCCTTAGTAAAAAGTGTCTTTATTCATGTTGTGTGAACAGTACTTACTTCAAAATGTCAATGGGAGAATTCAATGAGCTCCCAACTAAGAAAGCATTATGTAAATATGAGTTACTATTTGGTACCTGGGATAACTCCTTTCTTGAAAATCATTTGAAACACGTCTCCTAGGTCTCATTCCAACTTGGGTGGCGCCTTAGTTTCATCTTCCTAGTTCTAGGCTTATCCCTCTCTAATGTATCTTTTACACTATGGCCAGAATGATCATTTGAAACTACAAACCTGATGCCATCTCTTGCCCCTTTATGACAGTGGGCCAGTCTAGCTTTTCTTCCTTAAGTCCCCATTGCCTACACTTACCCTACCAGGTCCATGGAACCAAACTAACTACAATCCCCAAAATGTGCCTTTTTCTTTTAACTCATGACTCTGTATAAGCCACTGACTCTGTCTAGAATTCGGTATCTATTCTCAATGTGGCCCCAATAACACTGCACACTAATTACACATTCTATTCTAGAAGGCTGTTTGGTTGCTGATACATTTCATCTAGTCAGATCTTCCCTTCCCACCACCTATAATAAAGAGTAGAAGTAGGAGCCATATTATGACAGTCTTGTTGTTTTTCTACCATCATAATCTTAAACCATTCTCTTATTCCTTTATGTCATTCCATAATCCCCCTTCTCATTTTTTAACCCACTGAGTTTATGTAGAAAAATAGCTAGAAGGTTATAGGGACATAAATAAACTAGGTAACAACACTTCACGCTGAAGGGAACATTCTAGAAGTATTTATTTCACTGCTGACCACTTGGTTACAGCATGCAACTCTCAACAGCGAGCTGCCACTCTCCACTCCTACAGAAGCACCAAATGCTATGGTGCCTCTACTTAGTTTTCAGCCTTTCACAGGCTTTTATTACCAACATCATTACCTAGGGACAAGCCCTTTGGAGACTTAAAAGCACTTATTCTCTATAAAAAGTAACTTCATATTTCATGCACAAAACTCCAATTGGCAGATGTAGGTCCAAAATGGAAAGAAAAAAATGTATTCTAGTTCTGTAAATTATCAGGAATAAAATAAGCATTTCTCCTCGCCTTGTTATAAGGAAATAGAATTATTTTTCTCTATCAGGAATCAAGACAGTAGCTTTGATGAGCCCACAATTATAAAATTGCTCACTGGTTAAAGTTCTTTCTGAAGATGTTAAGAGGTAAGAAGATGGCTCATTTTCCTGTACAATTTAAAGAAATATTTGCAGTATTTGTAGGAGTTATAGGTTATATTGCAGGTCCTTGTGACAATATTTAAAAGACCTATTCTCCCATTTAGAAAATTCAATCTCAGAAGATAAAAGAAAATCCCCATTATCCCTGAGCAAAAAGGGGAAAACATCATAGGTACTTTTGTTACTAGAAGTCACTATAAATGAGTTGCCTAGCTCTAGGTCATTCTCAGAGAATTTATATAAACTTACGCAGGTGTGAGGTGCCCTCAGACTTTCTCAGATAAATGTATTTAGTAGTTTGAATAGTCACTCTGCAAAACTTTAAATTTAATTAACCACACAACTGAACATTCTCCATTTTGAAATTTGAGACTGTCCTGAGAAGATGCCTATGGGACATGAAACTATTGGGCACAGAATAATTTTTTAAATATCAGCAAACTGTGACAAGAGGGAGAGAGTGGGGAAAACTGTAGTGGAGACAGTGAGAAAGGGGCAGGGCAAAGCTATAGTTAGGAACTGGGCCTTTCTTCTCCTCAAGTCAGGGGCCTCTGGCTACATGTATGCTATCCTCACTCTTCATATAAACTAGACGTTGAAAAATAAAATTAAGAATGTCCCAAACTAATTTAAGTCTTTTAAGGAATAAATGACAGAAAACATTTTAGCTTCTTAATCAAGGAGTGCTATAATAGAATTTCAAGGCATCTTAATATAATTCGTTTAACCCTAAAGCAATTGTGCAATAAGCAAAATATAAAAGGAAAATAACAAAGGTTAACTTCCTACAGGGGCCAATAGACAAGATCTTTGCTGCACAGCAATTAACCTTCACACACTGGAGTCTTATTTAAAAGGCCATCGGAAACTCAGATTACTGAAAATCACAAATGTCACCAACAAAAGGAATGTTGATCAGATAGAGTCAAAGAACTTCCCAGAGGGCTGCCTTCTCTGAAGGAATTTCAGCCTGTTGCTAGCACAGGTTGGTTTAGTCAAATCTCACTGATGGCTCCGTTAAAGAATGAATGCCCCAGTCAGTGCTGTTTTAAAAATGTAAAACACTGGGAGGGGAAAAATACCCAAAATAAAACAATCTACTGTTCCCTAACATATACAGCTTAGCACCCAGAGAAAGCCTCTGCCCCCAAAAGAGACTTTCCCCATAGGGTTAAGCTTCATTAAATGAGGTGTAACCTTTCATTTTCAGGATTTGTCTTTTCTTGCAAGGTCCTTAAAGGCAGAAGTTCCACTTGGATTCTAACACACATCTCTGTGAGCTCAGCTTCCTGAAAACACACACCTGCCGGGGTCTAGGTTCTCCCTTGCCAGTGACCGGGCTCACTACTTCACAGCCACCAGAATCGCACATACACTATCAACATGATGAAAAACACAGCCACTGCTGCAAGTTTGGCGTAAGTGGACCGCATGTTCAAGTACTTCGCATCTTGGCGGTATTTCTTAGACAGACTGGACAAATTGTTAGCCTTTGAATCCAATGCTGTCAAAGAAGAAGAAAGGAAAACACTAATTAGTCCATGGAAGTATTTTATCAAATGTATGAAGTCATAAAAATAACCAAAAGGAGTGGCACTAGACCAAACAACCACAATGCTTAAATGATCATTTTTATTTTAAGGGTAAGGTTACCTGTACTGATTAATTCATGATCCTAAAGCACTGAAAAATCTATAATGCATTTTAAAATTATCAGACCAAGTTATGTTCAAATTCTTGAGGCTGCATAGTGAAGTGGTTGGGAGTGCAGGCTCTGGCCTCTGACTCTTTGGTCAAATTTCAGATGCATCAGCCATGTAACTCCGCCTCACTAAGCCCCGGTTTCATCATCTATGTATTGGGGATAACAAACTATATCATAGGCTTATAGGTACACACCAATGCCTGTAAAGTGAGCACAATGCCTGCATATGGTAAACATCTGAGAAATGTTAGCCGACATTAAGCATCTCCATAATCTTTCAATGGTCTAAATTATATTACCTCATATTTTGAAAAATAATCCATGTAAAATAACATTCAGATAACCAGGAAATCCAATGAACCAGCCATTGAGTATTAAGCTATATCTCAATGATGAATGCTGCCAAATGTCTAAGATTCTCCACATTGTAGAGACTATTATAGGTGCTAGAAAACCACCAATATCTACTAAATTAAGCTTTTTAGAATATTTTGCAACATTTCTTTTCCCTACAAGTAAATGACATTTATAATGTCATTATCTTCTTATAATTGTTAACTGAGCAATTAGAGAAATAGCCAGATAGACAAAAGCTAGACTGGACTAAAATATATGGCATATTTTAATAATAAAAACAAACTCTCAATTTGACATAAATGAATTCTGATCAAACTTTTTACTTCTTTAAGTTTTTGAAAAACTATTTTGCAATCTGAATGTTTGTTCTTCCTCAGAGAATGCTTCTGGAATATTTGGAGTTGCCTAATAGAGACTGGTTTTGATTGAGAAATGTGGCATTACTTAATAGCACAGGCATGACAGCTACTTCTAAATTATCAACTTGTCCTGTAAGAAAAACACCTAGTCATGTAAAAAAAAGAAGTTACAGGATGAGAAATAACCATGACAATGCTGCAAGGAATCTTTCTAGCCAGTCTACTAGAGTGCACAACTCATTGGACAGAGGTTTTTAACTACTGTGTTTATTTTGCTATATTCCCAGTAACTAGGACAGAGTCTGGCATATATAGTCAGTGCACAATAAATAAATATTTGCTAAATGAATCTAAGCTGCTGAGACTAACTGGACAGAGGAACAAGTATTAGGTCATATGAAATAAATAATAGTTAAGTGAATTCCTCTGCATCAGAACATTTAGAAGCACATAATATTATTAAGACAAAGCTTGGAGAAGTCGTTTAGCCAATATGAGAAGACACCATGTGAAGTGCTAGAGGATACAATGATGGCCAAAACATGTTTTTTGATCCCTATATTTTTGAAATTTACAGTGACACCTTTGAATGAAAAGACAAAACCTATGACTTATGAGAAATAGGTATATGTAGGCAGTAAAAAAGGTCATAATTTGGTCTTGCTGAAAGAACTCACAGGAACTATTATTGGGTCTTAAATGCAAAGTAGACTAGCTATACAACTTTAAAAATTAGAGAAGAAGACATAAAAGATGGATTCTTATTATGAATAAGCTTAAAGAGAAAGAAAACATTATATGAGGTAGGCTTATTTTTTCATTATCCTTCAAATATGATCCATTCAGAAATGGGTTTTTTTCCTCTTAAAATACCACTCTGTACTCCTTCCGGATGTATCAAATTTCAAGAATCCTTCCTGCTCAGTTCACATTTATCTACTTCCTTCTACATTTTTATAGCTCTCATTGTCTATATGTCTATTTAAAACTATCATACAATGAAAATGGACAACTCCGTGGGCCAACAAAAAAGCAGTGTGGCTTTTAGGAAGCTATTCAACCTTTCTGAGTCTCTGCTTCTTTATCTATAAAACTGGTTTGACACCACCCACTTCACCTGGGATTGCTCTAAAGAATAAATAAAATATATGTATTCCCCCTACCATCTTGTCTAGCACAAAGTGTTCCATTGATGTTTGTTTCTTATACCATCTATAAAATTCTGACAATGTTTCTTATTTTCCCTATCAGATGAAGTTACTTCTTTTTCAATCAGCATCTCAGCTTTGTAGCAGCCAGCAAAGCAGTAGGAGAGAATTCTTTACATTTCTGATGAACTCACCAATATATGTATTTTGGATTTTTAAAAAAGTTCCTGTGGTCTACTTTATCACAAGTAGAAACTGTAAGTCTGTTATGATAAAAATATACACAGACTCACTTAAAATTACAGTGTGAAGCTATATGCTTGGACAACTGCTTCCTAGTAACATAAAGGTTAAAATTTGCAATATATAATAACAAAATTTATTCATGAATATGTAGAAAGGTTAAATTCAAGAAATATTCTTAAGACATCTACTTGTGATCACTACTATGAGAAACATAAAAGAAATATATGAAATAGACATAAAACATAAGCACTACCTTTAAAGAGTACATGTCCACATCAAACACTTAGGTAACATTTAAATACTTAAGTAACATTTAAACATTAAATATAAATATATATTTAGTATTAATAAATATATGAAGTATAAATATATTTATTAATACCAACATATATATTTCAGGAAATTTTCATAAATAAGTACATACACACATATACACAAACACCATATGGTGTTGGTTAAGCACCATATGTAGCTAAGTGCTTTAAAGAATTTATGTGCTAAAAAACACCACATGTAGTTAAGTGCTTTAAAGATTTTAATGTGATATGGACTATAAGGATCAGAAAAGGCTTATTTATTTAAATATGTTTGTATTGATTTTAGAGGGAGAGAGGAAGGGAGAGGGAGAAACATTGATGAGAGGCTGCCTCTGGCATGCCCCCTACTGGGGATAGAGCCTGCGGCCTGACCAGGAATTTAACCAACAACCTCTTGCTGCATGGGCTGACATGCAACCAACTGAGCCACACTGGCCAGGGCAGCAAAGGCTTCTTCATAGAGGTAGTTCCTACCTAGATTTAAAGAACAGGTCCAGGATGACCTGACTGAGTCAGAATGTTTGTAACTAGGGAGAAGGAGAGGAGTTTGTAATCTCCTTACCTCCCAGTATAGAGGACACAATGCTTTTGCACATTACAAGTACACAATAATAATGACTGTATTAATTAAAAGTAAGTTGAGACCAGACTAAATCTCATCTTACAGTCAGAGTTTTTAAAGTTTTCAGCAGAGGATTATATAACATTTGATCGGGCAGCAGTAAAATCTCCCCAAGTGGCTACTCAGGAAACCACAGCAATTGACAATTTCCTCTCATTCTTCTTTTCATTTCTGCTCACTTATGTAAGTGTTTCTGTAAATATTTACGTAACTTTGTAAATATCTTGGAAATAGTAATTGCTTCTGATATGGAATGAGACCCTTATTGTTTCAACTCAACAAATCTAATCATGCTAACAGAAAAATATCATAGTGGAAGCTTTATAATGTCATCTGTTTCTGAGAAATGAAGTCTTAACAGTGCTCCATAGACTCTGACAGCATGAAAGTTACTCTAATATAAGCTATCCTTGCCTCTGGAATGAGAACCATCTCTTCATAAGACTTATATGACTTTTAGCTACTACCTGAGAGTGCTTCTCCTCGTTGTAACACTTCTTCGATATTGGCCACCATGAGCCTCTGCACGTCTTGCAGTTCAGTGTTGATGGAGCCTAGGTTTCTCCGAGCACGACTGTCAGTGTATAGCTTCTTGGTTTTCTGAATGTAGGTCTCTAGAATGATGGAGAAAAATGACCATAAACGACTTCTTTCATGTCCATCAAAATACTGAATTAGGGTTTAGGGCAGTGATGGCGAACCTATGACACGTGTGTCAGAGGTGGCACACGAACTCATTTTATTGGTTGATTTTTCTTTGTTAAATGGCATTTAAATATATAAAATAAATATCAAAAATATAAATCTTTGTTTTACTATGGTTGCAAATATCAAAAAATTTCTATATGTGACACGGCACCAGAGTTAAGTTAGGGTTTTTCAAAATGCTGACACGCTGAGCTCAAAAGGTTCACCATCACTGGTTTAGGGAGTTCTGAGTTTAGTGCTGGATTGCTACTATCCATGCTTAACCAAGCTATTGAATGAGTATCAAAAGGGGAGTTTTGATTTCTTCATTTGTAAAATGTAAAGATATAATTAGATGACTATGCAGGAGAAATATCCTTTGCACACCCTCAAAGTGCAAATTAGAAGTAGCTACTTTCAGGATCCTTAGAGAAATGAAGACTCACTACAGTAAGCCTTTCCTGAAAGCAGACATTTTCCAACTGTATTATGAGACTCTTACGGTTTCATTACTTAACACGACACATTCCCTAAAAAAAAAAAAAGGTTGGCAACAATCTAGCATTTCTACAGCCTAACATGGCAAAAGAGTGATAAAGTATTTTCTTTAACATTCATCCCAATTTCACTCTGTTCGTAAACTTCGGGTAAAGCAGACATGTATTAGGGAATTTCCCAAATAACACTATAAAACTGCAGCTTCATTTGTGTTTAGGCCATGTCTATATTTCTTAGAACTATAGAAGAATGACTTATTATTAAAGATTACATCTCAACATTTAACAAAAATCTTAAGCTATTTGTGCTGGATACCTCTCATTTGCCTCTTCTGCACCCTGCTTTTGCCTTGGGAAGTTGACCTACGTGGACTACATCAATGGGCTCCTTACCCCATAGCTTTGAGCCAAAGAGGGAGCCCCAAGAGTAGGAAAGAAGAGCAAACAGTAACATCAGGGTATTTAATCCTTTAGCTCCTCCCTGAAAAGTCACCTTGGGCTGGCAATGTCCCTCCACCAACTTACACTGGAGCTGGCCTTCTCTATGAATTTTCTCCTTCCCCAATCCAGAAACTGCTTCTTTTTCTCATTCCTTTGGGCTGGGGATGGTAACAATTACTGTGTTATGCGCCCCAGTACCTTGCAGTACACCTATAACCCGTTCATGTCTCTGTCTATAATCCTTTAACCTAACTTGAGTGTACCAATTATTTCCTGTGTGACCTTGACAAAGCAGTCTTATTTTTCTTCTTGGTTTACTAGACTGCTATTGTCTACAAACATAAAATTAAAAATCACATACATTAAAGCAATCAGCTCTTGGAGAGTTATAAAACACTGGAGTATTTTGATAAACTTTATTTATTTCTAAAAAACAAGTTGACGTCCTTATCTAGAAAACTTGAAACACTTCAGAAATATAGAGATAGTAAAAACCAATTTCTTTCTTTTAACTAAAAATGTCAGCAGTGAAGGCTGACCATAGGTATGCCTTCTTACTTTTTCTCCTTGCTGTACTAGGACATTTCCTTTGATCTACTACCATCAGATACTTTAACGAGGCTGAGCAATGATGAGTCTATAATTCTTATACAGATATCAACACCCATACTCACTACTTCAGCATGTAGTAAATGTTATCCCCCAATGCCATCTATCTTCTGGTACTTTTCTTTAAAATTAGAGAATCTTATTTTTCTAAAAGAAACAAAACACCCAAAATCTTGCTGATTTCCAAATTCTGACCTCCATAAAATGAGCCTTACTGTGAGTGTGTGTGTATGTGTCTGCTTGGGAAAAGAACTTGGCTATTATATACCAACTAGAGGCCCAGTGCATGAAATCCATGCACTGGGGGGGGGTCCCTCAGCCCAGCCTGCACCCTCTCCAATCTGGAACCCCTCGGGGGATGTCCGACTGCCAGTTTAGGCCCGATCCAACAGAGATCGGACCTAAACCGGCAGTCGGACATCCCTCTCACAATCCGGGACTACTGGCTCCTAACCACACTGCCTGCCTGCCTGATTGCCCCTAACCACTTCAGCCTGCCAGTCCAATCACCCCCTAACCGCTCCCCTGCCAGCCTGATTGACACCTAACTGCTCCCCTGCCGGCCTGATCGCCCCAACTGCCCTCCCCTGCAGGCCTGGTCCCCCACCTAATAGCCCTCCCCTGCCAGCCATCTTATGACAACATGGGGGTGGCCATCTTGTGACATGAGGGCATGAGGGTCAATTTGCATATTACCTCTTTATTATATAGGATTAGGGAGACTTGACCTTAATGAAGAATCAAATCAAATAACCAAAAAGGGCAAAGGGCAACAAGTTCTATGGGGAAAAGATCAAAAGACTAGCAAAAATTACTTATAAGAAGAAAGGCCCATTCATTTAAAAGGACAAAAAGAGGTGGAATGAAAGAGGCAGAATCCAAAACTTCAGTAAAATTATGTGAAAATCGTCAGCATAACAAATAGCTTTTCCATATTCTTTGCTCCCTTGATAGAAAGGTGAGGAACAAAAACTTACCAAACTCAATAAAGCAATAGGGTCTAGACACAGTGGGCACCTTCTTTCCATACTGTTCATCAAACTCTGAGTGTAAATCTTCTAGGAAGGCGAAAGCCAACTTCTTAGGGAAGTTAGCTTCACTCAAAACCAAGTAGCACACTCCTTGTTCAATAATGTAGCTGGAGAGAGACAACAAAGAAAAAAGTTGTTTGTACAGTAACAATTTTCTGACAATTTGAAGCAGACTCTCAGTGCCATATAAGCTTTTCAACGATATTTTAACCTAAGCCGTGGGAGGCTAACTAAATCAGAAAGCCAATTTCAAGCAATAAATCCTTGGAATCAGAAAGCAAACATCTTTCCGTTATTAGAAGTATATTCCAAAAGGAGTACTTAGACATGTTTAGTATAACTGTCTATTCACTATATAATTCTTCAACTAAAATATCCTAATACCTAAGGCTTTTTCTTGATATCTTGGAGTTGTGACTCCATCCATCCTTTGATTATGTATGGTAAACTAGTATACACAGTTTTAAACTCCTTCCAGCTGTAAGAAAAAGAGTGAAACTAAAAAATGTCATGGATACTTAAAAGTTGAAATTTAACGTTATTTACAGACAATAATGACCTCAGAACTAACAATATCCCCTGGTATCAAGGTAGGAGGACTCCGTATCAACTGGAAACTGCCCAGTAACAGAGCTGGCTTCCTCTTGTGAGAGGTGAGCTCCCCACATTCTGGAAGGGGCTATGATTGAGATGAGCTACTAAGCCCAGACAAGCAGCACAAGGAAACTGAGGCAGGTAGTTAAACAAGCAGTTTATAGCCATCTAATAAAACCCTTAATCTTATTGCCCCTAAACCAAAGACACTTAAGAGTAAATGGTTTGCACGTCTCCTCCCCAACCAGAGGTAAATAGCCTAAATCACCCTAATCAGGGAGACAGATAGAAATCCAATTAATGCCATTTGTCCCAACCGTACCCACGGACAGATGAAGTTAAGGAAATAAATCTTATTTTGGCACCAGCATAAAACTGATGAATATTCTACTGAGATTCTCGCATAAACCCCCAGCCTTTAAAACATGCAAAGTCCCAGGGCATCCTCTCCCTGCCAGGAGCACCTGGTGCCTCTCCCAGCCCTCTCTACCTCCCCCACAGGCATGTATCTCCTAAACTCTAAGGAACCCCACAAGGCTTGCAACCAGGGAGCAATAGGCAGTAACCCCCTGACTTTGTCCCCCTTTTCTCTGACTTATTAGTGAGCCAAAGCAGCCCAGCCTAGGCTCACTTCCTCTTCTGTTGCTTCTTCTATCCTAGACCCTTCCTTGTTTCACTGTCCCCAGCTTTAATAACTGTCCTCTGAAAATCACCTGGACTCGAGGTGTGAAATCTTTCCTGCATGAAGTCCAGAACCCCCACACTACCAGCCCACCCCTAGGCAGACCCGCTCAGCGCCAGGTCCCCTTTCTGGTAACGTGATTACATGTCTGAGATATTCTTGGAAAGATTAGGCTACTCAGTGGTTTTCAAATGTATTTTGGCCATTGTAGTATTTATTTCAGCAAAAATTACATTCAGAAGACCAATATGTATAGAAAATATGTTCTTTAGTTTAAGGAGGCATCTATGGGTCCCCCACCCCTCCCCTGCCCTACTCCTAAGGCATCCTAGGACTCTACAGAGTAGTGTTTCTAGTCTATTATATGATCACTCAGGCTCTTTAAAATAATGTTGATGATGGTAATAATACTGCTGTCCTATCTTTTGTTGTTTTTTCCTAACCTATAGTAGAGATAAAGGTATTATATAATTAAGTGCTTTTAACCTTTTGATGTTAAAAATTAGATTTATAGGAAATGTTTTATATACTACACAAATTAATACCTTATGAAACTTAATGCCACTACTTTATTAACCAATAGGCCAGGGTTTTTTGTTTTGTTTTTGTATACTTATTTGCTTGTTTTTGATGATTGGAGGTTTTTGTTTTTTTCCTTTTAAGTTAAATACACAAGGCTGCTCCCAGATACCTTAGTATTCAAGTTCCTAAAATAGCAACATTATTCAGCTAATCCTTTTTTCTTTTCTTTGATTCTCTTATTCTCTCTTTTCTTTAATCCTTCCTGTTTTATCACCTTCAAACTTGACATGTATTAAACATTTAATACCAATTATTTGTATATCATTTGAAATCCAATAAAGTGTCTTTGATCCCTCTCTCAGCTGTATGCATTATCTATAATCAAGGATTGAAATGCTCTTGAAGTGTCTTTTATAATTCTCTTTTTTCCTAAGTAATAAGTAACACTTCTAACTATTCTCTATGTGCCAGGCAAGATATTAAGAGATATACATGGATTCCCTTTACATGGAATAAAAACTATGATTACTTTCCCTACTTTGTAGAGGAAACTGAGGCCTGGAAAAGTATATATGAGTTGTTCAAGGTTACACTATTAGTAAACTAGTATCCTGGTGCACGGATTTGTGCACATTGAAAGGAAATTAATTAGAAGAAATATTTTAATATTGCTATTTGCCCTTTCTCACAGGCAGGAGTTCAACCAACCGGGAAATAGATGTGCGCTGACCACCAGGGGGTGGCGTGTAACATGGTGGGCGTCGGCAATGCAGCGCTGGCAGTGGGTGACAGTGGAGGTGCCACTGGCCCCGATGAGCCCCGACAAGAGTGGGACTGCGGCAGGATGGTGGAACAGGTGAGTGGGCCGCACCAGGCCAAGGTGGGTGCAAGTGGGGACCCCAATTGTCCCGCCGGTCGCCCCACAGATTGGCCCTGATCACCAGCCAGGTCTAGGGACCCTACCCATGCATGAATTTTGTGCATCAGGCCACTAGTATATAGATAAACTTGCTTAACTAGATCTGCTTTCTGATTTAGCTAAACTTTTTCCAGCTCAGTGAAGCACCCAACTTCTCTTTCAGATAATTGTCAGCAACACAGCAGTAAATATCAACACAAAGCAGATTATTATTGTAGATCATGCAGGGAGAACAAAGGGTAAAATATTTAAGTGCAGCAGTGTTTGACTATATTCTGAGTAGTGAGAAAACCCGAAGTCATTTTCTTACTTCTTTTCAGTCAGGTCAAGTTTCTAAACGTTCTAAATCTCTGTTGTCTTGCTAATGAAAAGAAAATAGGATTCTACTGAGTCTCCTATGTACCTACTGCAGAACTTCTGTGAGGATCAAATGAGATGAGGCATGAGAAAATGCTTCACAAACATTTGGTTGAACTATAAAATGTTTCCACCTGGCTATAAAGCAAGTTGTGTTCCTGGGCTGAAGAAACTGCAAGGAGGCTAGTCACTAGGGAGAGGAGGCCGGGCGTTGCTACGTGACGTCATTACCCGGCGCCCACAGCCACCGTTTCTGGGCTGGGTTGGGCTGTGGGCTGCATTTTGCGCCATGGGGTCTTGGCAGTGTTGGCTGCAATGTGGTGGGGTGTTGCTCCAGGGTGGTGGTGGGGCCTGTGTCCCACTTGGACAAAGCCGAGTATTGGTTTGTTGGTGCCAGGTCCATGGTGCCATTTATTTTTAAATGACCAGTGAGCATCATGGCAGCTCCTGCATTGAGCGTCTGCCCCCTAGTGGTCAGTGTGCGTCATAGCTAACAGTCATGGGGAAGGATGGACACTCAGCCTTTTATATATATACAGATGTTTGAGCAGGGTACTAACCTGAATGTGTCTGGTTCTATGAAGCTCCTAAAGCAAAAGCGATCTATTATTGCATGACAGGTATAGCATTCACTAGACCAGGGGTGGGCAAACTTTTTGACTCGAGGGCCACAATGGGTTCTTAAACTGGACCAGAGGGCCGGAACAAAAGCATGGATGGAGTGTTTGTGTGAACTAATATAAATTCAAAGTAAACATCATTACATAAAAGGGTACGGTCTTTTTTTTTTTAGTTTTATTCATTTCAAACGGGCCGAATCCGGCCCGTGGGCCGTAGTTTGCCCACGGCTGCACTAGACACAAGTTGAATAAACAAACCAAGATTTCAGTTTTGCAGAATTACAGCTAGGGAAGTGGCTTCATGAAGAGACTACACTTTTAAAGTTATCTTACTTTTAAAAAATTATTCTCATCACATGTTACTTACATTTACTGTATTTCATACTTAAATGATCACAAAGAAATCAAGATTATACTCACTGAAAACTCATGGTGTCAGCTTCCAAAGTACATCTGGTAGGGGATTGCTCATTCAATTTTCGAAAGAGTTGCTTAGCCTGACTCTGGTACTTTTGAAGGTCCCGAAAAGCCTGAAAGAAGACACCTTCATTTAAGGATTTTCCAGCCCTGGCCAGTATTCTCAGTGGTTAGAGTATTGTTATCAGTCTGGATCTGAGGTTGAGTATTGAGAAAGAACAAAGTGAAATCTTAAAATTCTATATAGTAAAATGCTGAGCTAAGAGTAAAAACGAGGAAGCAATAAAAATTATTTCAATGGCAGATAAGCGATGTACAAGTAAGTATAGCTATATTTAAAATGGTGAATTGAAAATGCAAATCAAAACCACAATGAGATACCACCTGACACCTGCCAGAATGGCTAATATCAAAAAGACAAGAAATAACAAGTGTTGGTAAGAATATTGAGAAAAGGGAACCCTTATTCACTGTGGGAATGTAAATATATGTGCAATATTGTTTAATGATAATATATAATGGTGCAGCCACTATGAAAACAGTATGGAGGTTCCTCAAAAAATTAAAAATAGAACTGTCATATGATGCAGCAATCCCACTTCTGGGTAGTTATTCAAAGAAAATGAACACAGTAATTTGAAAAGATATATGCACCCCTAATATTCATTGCAGCATTATTTACAATAGCCGAGATATGGAAACAACCTAAGTGTCCATCAATGGATGAAAGGATAAAGAAGATGTGGTATACATACACAGAATACTATTCAGCCATTAAGAAAATGGAATCTTACCATTTGTGACATCATGGATGGACCTTGAGGGCCATTACATTAAGTGAGTCAGAGAAATAAATACTGTATGACCTCACTTATATGTGAAATCTAAAAAACAAAACAAACAAAACAAAACAAAAAACCAAAATCACAGATGCAGAGAACAGATTGGTGGTTGCCAGGGGGAAGAGGGAGTAGTGAGTCAAAACGAATGAAAGTGATTCAAAGTTACAAACTTCCAGTTATAAAATAAATAAGTCATGGGGATCTAACATACAGCATGACGACTAATATTAATATCATTGTGCTGTATATTTGAAAGTTTCTGAGAGTAAATTTTAAATGTCCACATTACAAGAAAAAAAAAGTAACTATGGCCCTGATCGGTTTGGCTCAGTGGATAGAGCGTCGGCCTGCGGACTGAAGGGTCCCGGGTTTGATTCCAGTCGAGGGCATGTACCTTGGTTGCGGGCACATCCCCTTGTGCAGGAGGCAGCTGATCGATGTTTCTCTCTCATCGATATTTCTAACTCTCTGTCCCTCTCCCTTCCTCTCTGTAAAAAATCAATAAAATATATTTTTAAAAAAGTAACTATGTATGGTGATGGATGGTACCTAGATTTATTGTGGTGACCATTTCACAGTGTATACAAATATCAAATCATTATGTTGTATACCTGGAACTAATATGTTACAGGCCAATTATACCTCAATTAAAAAATAAAATAAATGAGAATAAAATGGTAAACTGAACAATTAAATATGAATAAGAAAGTAAACAAGTGAACCTGGGAGTTAGGCAGAGACCACTAGAACTATCAATTTGTATATTTATCTTGTTCAGCACTGTCTTTATGGCAATGATTTGTTATAATGCTATTCACTTGAGAAATATTTCTATATCAACACATATAAATGTATATATATGCATGTACGTGTGTGAATATGTATGTAAATATAGTTTTATATATTAACACTTTGAAATAATTAACATTATTTACTATCATTAAACAATATTGCGTGTGTGTGTGTGTGTGTGTGTGTGTATAGGGTGTCCAAAAAAATGTATACACACACTTTGAATAATTATAAAGGCAGTGTTTATTAAAATACATTTCATTTTCAAAATTGAGCTATCAGCTGTTCAGGTGTGTATACATTTTTTGGGACACTTTGTATATATATAAAAAATTTTTTTTCATGACTGGTCAGCCAGTAAAGGAGACTGAACACTATCACATACTTTGAACTAGTGAACAATACCCTAGGTTCCTAGGTTTGAATGGTATTTGCCAATCTGTTTGCTTCCCCATGCCCTTATGTAGCATTCAGAAGAGTTCTGACCCCACAACAATAGATAAAAAGAATGCAAGTAAAGTTGGAAACGCTACTAAAGTGCCAAGAAATAATATCAATGTAGATTAATGCTTTTTAACCTTGGCTTTACAATAAAATCACCTGGAGATCTTTAAAAAAAAATACGCATACACAATCTCCACCCCGAAACGAATTAAATCAGCATCTTGCACACAGAGCTCATACACTGCTATTTTTAAAGATACCCACAACCACACATGTTAAGTTTTCTGACAGCTAAAGGCAGGTGAGCACCTTAAAGTTTATTTTATATCTGACAAGTCGAACTTGCTCAAGGGCTTGGGGTCAAGAAGAAAAGGGGCTAGCATTTGAGCCAAAGCAGTCTAGCTCCGAGTTCCTGCTCCTAAGCATGCTATACCACCTCTTCAATTAAAACTGCTGCAGCAATAGCAGATACACCATCCAGGTGATGTTTTACCATTTAATATTAAGTCAAATTCATAGAAAGTTTTCAAGAAACCATGTGGCAGCTTGAATCTAGGTCTCACAACATAAGCACTACGTATGTTAAAGATAAACCCTGTTTGCTTTCAAGATTAAAGTCTACCTAAAAATAATTAGATTAGATATCTTAATTCTGTTTCCTACTTTATCTAAAATGGGCTTGAACCTTTTATACACTATAAGGAAAGGTATCTGTTAGTAATCCAATAATAAAGAGGATGTGAATGTCTGAAAAATTCTGAAACTAATCTGAGTTCATCCAGTAGCATATTTAGGATGTGGTTCTGTATATAATATAAAAAGTACAGGGTAGTAATTGGCCAAACAACTGCAATAATTTCCATTGGTGTCACTAGGACTGCTGAACAACTAGTTGTATCAAATGCCATCTTTTGCCTTTGCAGAATGTCTAGGTAAACACTTATCATTTTTAAATTCCTGATGAGCTCAACTGGTCAAAGGCCAGAAGCACCAAAACCAACCATTTTCCTCTTAATTACAGTAAGGTGATTTATCAAAACTCATTCAACTCTAAACAGACTATGCTTTTTTTGGAGCTATCTGTTGCCTACTAGGTTAGCTCTTCAAGTCCACAGAGCTGGGGCAAAATGAAAGAGAAGAGAGTATGTTTCATTTTGAGGTAGAACAGAAAGGTAGGTGAAAAAAGTGCAAACACCTGAAAAGGAGAAACAGAGAATGGAAGAAAGAAAAAATAGATTATCAGTTAGGGACTCTAGGATTGAAAAGAAAAGTTCATCTCTCTATTGCCCTAGACCCGTGGTCGGCAAACCACAGCTCGAGAGCCACATGCGGCTCTTTGGCCCCTTGAGTGTGGCTCTTCCACAAAATATCACATGCGGGCGCGCACATA
>NW_005370187.1:211944-226311 GCF_000412655.1 Myotis brandtii | reverse complement strand
AGAGCCGGTATTTTGTGGAAGAGCCACACTCAAGGGGCCAAAGAGCCGCATGTGGCTCGCGAGCCACGGTTTGCCGGCCACAGCCCTAGACCTACGCTTTTGGTTAAGCACAGAGGAAACAATGCATAAGACAATCTGCTGATATTTTTTTATTTTACTCTCTATGTATTATCTGAATAACCATTCAACTGCAGTAATAATGCAGCTTGTACACAGACTAGCACCTAGTAACTACTTAAAATATGTTCTATTTTATCAGTGTAAATACTTGAAAAGGTACATTGAATTATTTGACCTGGACAATTAAGATACTTACTATAAAAGTATTTGGTAGAGATATCCATTTCTTAAAAAATTATTTCTGGACTCCTAAGATGTAAATACATTATTAAAAAGTCATAGCACAAGGTTGTAAATTTAGTGTAGTAGGTAGATACTAAGGCTCTAGTCTGGAGTCAGATATTGATTAAAAACCAGGGTTCCAAAGCAGGGTTGATTTTGCCCCAACCGCCACCCCGACCCCAGGACATCTGGCAATGTCTGCAAACATTTTCGGTTGTCATAACTGGAGGGAGGGCGGAGGCAGTGCTACTGGCATCTAAGGTGTAGAGACCATGGATGCTGCTAGACATCCTACAATGCACAGGACAGTTTCCCGCAACAAAGAATTCTGCATCCCAAAATGTCAACAGTGCTAAAGTTACGAAACCCAGATAAAAAATTGCATTGTGCCCAGCCAGAGTGGCTCAGTTGGTTGAGCACTGCCCTGTGCACTGCAGGATTGCCGGTTCAATTCCCAGTCAGAGCACATACCTGAGTGTGGTTCTATCCCTAGTCAGGAAATGTACAGAAGGCAATCAATCCATGTTTCTCTCTCTCTCTCTCTGTCTCTCTCTCTCTCTCTCTCTCTCTCTTTCCCCCCGCCCCCCCTCTCTCTAAGCATGTCCTTGGGTGAGGATTTAAAAAAAAGAAAAAAAAATTTTTGGTTGTGCTACTTATAAGCTATGTGACTTTACTCAAGAGACCCATCCTAAACTTCAGAGCGTCCTTATCTAGAAATGGGGATAATAACTGTATCTATTGCTGTTAAAATTGCATGATATCATGCACTTAACAGGCTTAGCACAGTGTATAGAATGCAGTCAGCATTCTATAAATATTCTGTATACTATTGTAATGGTAAAAATTACTCTACAATTGATATTTTTGCAGGTAATAAAAGTTTAATGCTTTATCATTCAAAGTCAACATTTCTAAAGGAAATCACCATGGGATTACAATCACAAAAAATATTGTGATTGTCAATTGAACAAAGCAACCCATTTTGGTAGATGGATACCTAATCTGTAATTAAATTAAGAAACACACAATAGCCAAAACCGGTTTGGCTCAGTGGATAGAGCGTCGGCCTGCGGACTGAAAGGTCCCAGGTTCGATTCCGGTCAAGGGCATGTACCTGGGTTGCGGGCACATCCCCAGTGGGAGATGTGCAGGAGGCAGCTGATCGATGTTTCTCTCTCATCAATGTTTCTAACTCTCTATCTCTCTCCCTTCCTCTCTGTAAAAAATCAATAAAAAATATATTAAAAAAAAAAAAGAAACACACAATAATATGTCAATTTTTCAATAAAGTATCAAGGTAGAGAGTCGGAGCCTACTAATATTAATTTAACTTCAAATCCATTTTGTATTCTTTGCTCACATTGAAATTCAATGCAATAGCTGGAAAGCTGACCAGATTTCCCCCACTTTGGGAAAACTATTTCTCAGTCAAACGACACATCCTTTAAAGACTATTTCGCCACACCATCCCACTCTTCCAAATCATGCTCCATTTAAAACTTCCACTCCTTCTGCAGAGTGTTCCTAGAAAATCTTAACAAATTGTAAAAGAGAAAAATATTTCACAATTTAAAATTCAGGGCATGCTCCATTTTTTTTTCACATTTTATATCAATGTTTAAACTTGTTTTGTTGAATGAACAGGAAACATTTCACTTGGCATGACCTGCAACTTCAAAATCTGTATCACTGTTCTTCTAAAAGTGGAAGTAAACACATTTCTATATCAAACCTACAAATGCATACAACCAAAGAGAAGCCTCCCTTATGACCAGACGCTGCTGTCAGTTTAAATGTCATTTCTTCTGGGAAGAGTTTCCTGATCTCCCCGACTCAACGTAGAGACCATACCTTTTCCATGTTTAACCAAACCTTCTTCCTCTTCGATAGCAGTTACACTACTTTATACTTGTTTGTTAGTTGTCTGGCTCTTCCACCAAACTCTAAGTCCCAGGAAAGTGGGGACTGTGTGCGCTAATCCCCTGCATTAGCACCAGGCTTGGCACATTGGGTGTGCTTCATAATTTATTTTTCACGAATATATGAACAAAAAGTCCAAGAAAAGATATGTGCAAACATTTTTTCCTACAACTCGTCTTATTTTTAAGCCTTGAAGTTTTCGTCCAAAAGCTACTTAGGTTGTATGAGAACGTAGGATGAAATTGGTTACTTTAAACACGTTATAAACAGTTCATTCTCAGCCTCCCTTCTTCAGAGACCTCCCAACCTTGCTCTAGAAACTTGCTTCACACCAAAAACTTTCCCTTGTGCGTCTAAGGCACAAAGGAGCACCTTTTCAAGATGTCTGGGTTGTTGTTGTTGTTTTTTTAATCAATCCAATACCTTTTTGAGCACCTAGGAGCATAAAGCTGCTGTTGTAAAAGCGATCACAAACACAAAGATGGCTAAGATCTGCCATTTGCCTGCTAGGAAACTCTATGAAAAGGCAAAGAAAAATAGTAAGGTGAAGGCAGAAAGCGCAACAGGAAGATAACACAGGGGCTGTACCTCCAACGGTAAGAATCTATAGAAGGAGGCGGGGATTGGGCATAACCTTGACAGAAGGTGCGGAACTGAACTTCAGACAGGTGCCTCCATGTGGCAATACCACCTCACCCGCTTTCAAAAGATATCGGCGAGCGAGGGCAAGGATCACGTGCTGGAGCTGAAGAATCCGGGAGCTGGTGTAACCCAGGGCCTGTCGGTCAACCTTAGCAGCAGCCAAAACTTAGACGTCCTGGATTTTAACCAAGTCCCTCAAGAATGGCAGAACACTGGGGGACCCCCATCAGCGGAACCACTCCCTTCTCCAGGGCGTTCTGTCTGCTCGTTGCAAGAGAAACAGGTAACCCCAAAATCCACCTCCGCCTTCAGAGCAGATTTCTTGTAACAGGTCGTCTCTCCAAAGCCAAAAGGTAAAAAAAAAGCACTTCAGAGAGGACCGGAGTGTCCGGGAAGTCGCAGGGGTCTCCCGCGTCCTGAGAAGAAACCAAGTGCTGAGAGCACAGCCCACCCCCGGCAGGGACTTGGGGTCGCGGGGAGCCGGTAGCTCACCTGTTCGTCCTCCTGTATCGAGGCGGCCAGCGGGAGCCCGTCCGCCACTCGGGCGATCATCGTGAGCAACAACATCTTCGCAGGTTACAGGAGCCCCACACTGGGCCGCCCGGCCGTCGGCGTCCTCTGCGTTTCCTCCGCCGCTCCCACAGTTAGGTCTCTCCCTCAGTTCCCGGAGACCCAGCTGCTGGCGTCTCCGCTTCCTGCTGAGGTGGCCGGAACCAAGCTTCAGAGCTTCCACTACCGGTCCCCAGAATTGGCTTCCCACTGAGAAACATAACCCTCGCAACACAGTTCCGCCGCCTCTCCTTCCACCTTCAGGAACTTCCAAGGCCCCACCCACTCACTTTTCTGGATTTCGAACTTCCAATAAGCCTTGAGGGCGTGGCACACAAACTGAAACAGAAAGTTCTAGTTCTTGATACTTTACATTTGAGGAGAGGGCTGGAAAGGAGGGTGGGAGTTAATGAGTACTTAGATGGAGGGTGTGTAAAATAAAATCAGGCTACATATTTTCATATTTAATTTTTCTATTTTTTATATTATATGTCCTATACATGGTATTTTATATGTTAGTATATTTTTAGGCAGAGATTTTGGTTTGGTTTTGTTTTGTTTTGTTTTGTTGTGTTGTGTTGTGTTTTTTTGTGTGTGTTTTTTTTGCTTGTTTGTTTATGCTCTACCACCAGATCTCTGAACAGTTTCTGGGGGAAAAAGAAGAAGAAGAAGATATTGTATGTGTGAATAAGTGACCAAGTACAGGACCTCAGAAATCACCTAGTCCTAGATCAATCACTCTTCCAAAAGCTGGGAGATCTGCTACATCTATCATGATAGGTAACAGGGTAGTCTTGCTAGAACCTCCAATAACTAGGTATTCACTCCCTGCAGGAGAGACCTCTAGAAATTCCATTTATGTTAGCATCTCTCTTTTCTTAGGTGTCCCCATCTCTAAAATGGGGATATTGTCTGCCTCTCAGGATTTATGTGAATATTAAATGAAAAAATGTAGGTACACAGGTTTTGTAAACTATAAACTTTTTTAAATTTATTATTTTAAAAATAATAAGTACTTCTGTATTTATTATATTAAGAACAGCTCTTTATTAAGCACTTGCAGTTGGTGTTAAGTGCTTTATGGATACTTATGCATACTAGTTATTTAACTAAACAACCCAGGAAGGTTGTTTCATGTTAGGTTCCCACTTTGTAGTTGGAGAAAAAGCACTAGAGAGTTATTTTTCCAAGGTGACACAGGTAGCAGCGATAGGAACAGGATTGGAACGGAGGTTGAACTTCAAAGCCTATTCTTGTAATCCTGATGCAACTCTGTCTTAACGTTTAACCATAAGAAAAGAGCTCATGTTTTTGTTATCTTTTCTACAACTCTACAGCTATTAGGGGAAAACTAATATTATTTCTTGAGAGGATTTGGGGAGGAAGACCCAATAAGATCTAATGATTAACTCCAGATAAAAGATAAAAGACTGGGATATAGGAAAGACAAAGAGACCAAAGGGGTTATTAACAGACAGTGAGAAAGTAACATAAAAGGCAATCCTTGTGTGTATGAGAGCTTAAGTTGGTAAAATCATAATATCTTACATTTAGAATAGCTCATAGATAAAAGCTGATCTAACTTCCCATCCTCCAACGCAATAAGTACAGCCTCCTACCACAGTTTTAAATGATAGTCATTCAGCCTCTTCAAGAACAATTCCAGTAATGAGGAGTTATTAATACAAATATTTTAACAATACAAATACATTAATATAAATAGTTTAAGGGTACTGCTATGAGGATCAGAGAAGTAGAGAGAGAATACAGCAGGCATGCACAAGGAGCAGATTTGGAGCAAGTCCCAGCTTCTTTCCAGTTCCTGGCTCTGGTCTCTTCCCAAGGCCCATAAACATTCCTGCACACAGATTCTATGAGCCACCGTTATTTCTGTACAATAAGTCCCCCCCCACACACACACACACACACAGATTTTTGCCTAGTTTCTCTTACTTACAACCACAAAAATTAACTAATAGAGGAATGCAGAGTCAACCTGAAGCAACACTTTCTTGAAACAAAAACATTCATATTTGCACCTCGTGCTTTTTTCCTCTGAGACACACCATTCTGACACCGTTTATACACACTGAAATTATTCCTCCAAGGAGCGGGCAGTGGTCTTCTTAGGTCACAGAGCAGCCATAGGAGAAGGCCAGGACTGTCTCTCTGTGAAACTGCCCCACACTTAGACCTCAGGAACTCTGAAGTCTGCATTGCTTTTGCTTTTGGCTTAATGAGCATCATCTCATTCACACCCAGGAGTTACCTTTGTGCTCCTGCCCTTTTGTCCTTTGGGCGATACAGGACTAGGTAATAATGGCAAACACTGTGATCAAAATCTGGAAGGTTCTCAACTCTTTCACACTGAATGAAAAAAAGGGTAGTAACAAACATTGTCCAGAGCTTTAGAGTTCATAAAGCTTACGTATATACTTTGCCTGAAACCTAAGAACACTGTGAAATGGGTCAAATACAAGAATCATGGAGCTTGTAAACTTTGTACTAAAAAAAAAGAAAGAAAGAAAGAAAAGAAAAACAGAAGCCTTGAATATCAGAGCTGCAAGTAAAGTCTTAAAACTTATCAAAGAAACCCAGTAAAGCACATATCTAAATCAATTTAAATTAAGCTGCTAAAACAGGATGAGACTTTCTATTAAATGAGTCAGAAGGTTGCAGAGATTTTACACATAAGATCAAAGGAAGCAATAAAGGCTTGTGACCATTTATTCTTAAACAATTCTTGACTACCTAATTATATGCCAGACACTGAGCTAGGTTTTGAACATGAATAACAGTCCTATGGCCTTATTAACCCCCAGACCAAACACTGTCACTTAAGAGAAAAAAAATTGTAAGTAAATAGTCGCTCCTATTCCATTTACATTATTGCATGACTACAGGCCTGATGCACGAAATTCGTGCTAGGGGCTCGGCCCTTGCAGCCCCGGCTTCGTCCAGAAGTTCATCCGGATAGTAGTCCAGACCATTGTTCCACCGTTTGGTCTAATTAGCATATTAGCTTTTTATTATATAGTATAGGATTGCTTAAATGGGGGGGGGGGCATTTTTCAGCAGGAGGAGATGCTCTTGGCAGATAAAAAATATATAACCCCTGTATCTGGACTGATAGCCAGTCATATGCACTATACTGCCAAACCAGTTATTAAAAAATTGAACCGCTTTCTCACACCTTACACCAAACAGCTGTTGCCCTTAAAACCACTCCTCAGCCTCCACCTTAGGTTCTGCCTTCGCAGTTCACCCAGATTAGGTTCTGACTAGTCGGTTTCTATGCCAGTCAGCGTCAAAATCTCCGCCTCCTAGGCAGCCATTGGTTCCTCTGGGAAATCCAGAACGGCCCCTCCTTCATGTTGGCGCCAGCCCTTCAGTCACGCCCCCAGTTGGTTACCCTGACCGCTCTGGGAAGAGGCACCTCAGGTCTGTGCTGTTGGCAATTTTGAATTCTCATCCCTGACCTAACCTTCTTACAGTGCAAGCTCTGTGAAGGCAAGCATTTGTCTTGTTCATTCTTAGTTCACTGATAGACTTAACCTGTGTCTATGCACACAGGCTGTCCTTTTGAAGTGAAAAGTATACATTTGGGGAAGAAGGAGGAGAAAAGTAAAAAGTGCGTATTGTAAGTAATGTGAAAGCCCCTATTTATAAGAATTACTGTTTTAAATAGCCTGCTTCGAATATCAAGCCTGCCTTCCAGAAGCTACCTATGAAACTGCATCTTTTATTGTGTCTGTTTGGTCTCCCTACTTCGTCGAAAAGCCAGGCCCAGCTTGGAGTTTGGGGTAGTAGCAGTGTGGTGGGGAGGTGGGGTGTTGAGAAGGATAGCTGGGGTAGTTTTGATAGCATCTAAATATGTTACTGAGATTAAAAATAATTTTTAACAGATTTCTTTCAGCCCCTAAATCCGTTCAGAGCAGAAAAAGTAGTTATTTGTTATTCCCCAGAGTCTAGTATCCTGAACCTGTAACATAGCAAATGCTCAATGAATGTTTATTGAATAAATGACTGAATGAATGACATGCTCATGGATTGAGATAATACTTCATTGGTTGTATACTGTACTAAGACATACCCATAATCATTTCCTTCATGGATTGGAAGAATCAATATAGTTAAAGTGACCATATTACCCAAAAGCAATATACAGATTTAATGCAATCAAAATCCCAATATCATTTTTTAAAGAAATAGGACAAAAAAAATCATCAGATTTGTATGGAACCACAAAAGACCCTGAATAGCCAAAGCAATCCCGAGAGGAAAAAAAAGAAAAAGAACGAAGCCAGACGTATCACACAACCTGACTTCTAATTATACTACAGAGCAGTGGTAATCAAAACAGCATGGTATTGGCAGAAAAACACACACAGAGACCAAAGAAACAGAATTGAGAGCCCAGATATAAAACCACACCTATATGGATAGATACTTTTTGACAAATGAGCCAGAAACACACAATGGAGTAAAGAAAGCCTCTTCAATAAATGCTGCTGGGAAAATTAAAAAGCCACATGCAAAAAAAATGAAACTAGATTGCAGTTTAACCTCATGTACAAAAGTTAATTCAAAATAGAGCTAAGACCTAAATATAAGATCTGGAACAATAAATTACATAGAAGAACACGTAGTTACTAAACTTACTGACCTTGGTTGTAGAGAACAATTTTGTGAATTTGACCCCAAAGGCAAGGAAAGTAAAGGCAAAAATAAATGAATGGGACTATACCAAACTAAAAAGCTTCTGCACAGCAAAAGAAACCGACAACGAAACAAAGAGGCAGCCAACCAAATGAGAGATGATGTTTGCAAACAATGATAGCTCCAAGGTTTAATATCCAAAATATATAAAGATCTCATAAAATTGAACACCAAACAACCCAATTAAAAATGGGGACCTGAACAGACACCTCTCCCAAGAAGACATACAAATGGCCAATAGATATATAAAAAGTTGTCCAACCTCATTAGTAATTAGGAAACTGCAGATCAAAACTACAATGAGAGAGCAACCCACACCTGTTAGAATGGCTGTTATCAACAAGACAAGTAATAAAAAGTGTTGGAGAGGTTGTGGAGAAAATGGAACCCTCATTCACTGCTAGTGGGAATGTAGACTGGTATAGCCACTATGGAAAACAGTCTGGTGATTCCTCAAAAAAAATTAAGAATAGAGTTACCATATGACCCAGCAATCCCTCTTCTGGGTATCTATCCCCCCCCCCAAAAAAAACCCTCGAAAACATGTATTCTAAAGGACATGTGCACCCCTAGGTTTGTTGCAGCAGTATTCATGGTGGCCAGGACATAGAAATAACCAGTGTCCTGTGATGGAGGATTGGATAAAGATATGGTACATATACACAATTGAATGCTACTCAACCGTAAGAAAAGACAAAATACTGCCATTTGCAACATGGATGAATCTTGATAATATTATGCTAAGTAAAATAAGTCAGTCAGAAAAAGCTAAGAACCAAATGGTTTCATTCATATGTGGGATATAAAACTGAAACTCGTGGACATAAACAGCAGTGTGGTAGTTGCCAGAGGAATTGGGTGAGGACTGGGGGATGAATGAGGCCTAATATATGGTGACAGGAGATTTGACTTTGGGTGGTGGACACACAGTACAATATACAAATCTTGTGTCATAGAAACCTACATCTGAAACTTATATGATCCTATTAACCAATGTCATTCTAATAAATTTAATAAAAAAATCAATCAATTAACAAGCAACAAGTGCTGGTGAGGGGGTGGAGAAAAGAGAACCCTAGTGCACTGCTGATGGGAATGCAGACTGGTGCAGCCACTGTGGAAAAAGTATGGAGTTTCCTCAAAAAATTAAAAATGGAGCTGCCATTTGATCCAGTGATCCCACTTCCGGGAATATATCCTAAGAATCCTGAAACACCAATCAGAAAGAATATATGCACCCCCATGTTCATAGCAGTGCAATAGCTAAAACCTGGAAAACAACCCAAGTAACCATCAGTAGATGAGTAGATAAAAAAAAAAGCTGTGATACATTATATAATATAATACTATGCAGCTGTAAAAGAGAAGGATCGCATACCCTTGGAGACAGCATGGGTCGACCTGGAGATTATTATACCAAGTGAAATAAGCCGGTCAGAGAAAGACAAATATCACATGATCTCACTTATATGTGGAATCTAACAAAAGAATCTGATGATCAAAATAGGTCCAGAGACATGTATACATGGAACAGATTGATAGATCTCAGATGGGAAGAGCTTGCGGGGGAGGGATGGGCGGGAAATATTAACCAAAGAAGAAATATGCACGTATGCATAGCCCGTGGACACAGACAATAATGTGGTGAAAACCTGGGGTGGGGCCAGGGGCTGGGTTGGTGGGTGAAAGAGGGGGACATCTGTAATACTGTCAATAATGAAAAAGAAAACATGTCTACTAAGAAGTATGTACATGAATGTTCATAGCAGCATTAGTCATAATAGTAAAAAATGTCAATTAACTGATGAATGAATAAAGAAAATGTGGTCTTTTCATACAATGTGAAAAGCAATAAAAATGAATGGGATACTGGCATATGCTACAAAGTAAATGAACCTTGAAAACATTATGCTAAGTGAAAAAAAGTCAGACACAAAAGACTGTATGTCATATGATTCCATTTATATGAAAGGTAAAGAAAGAATATAGGTTAGTGGTTGCCAGGGGCTGCAGGGAGGGAGAGCAGATGATAGAGATGGAAATGGTGAGTGCCTTTGATGGCTATGGGGTTTCTTTTGGGGGGGGGGGATAAAAATGTTCTGAAATTAGATAGCAGTGATGGTTGCACAATTCTGGGAATACACTTAAAGCTACTGATGAAAGAAATCAAAGAAAAACTAAATATAGAGATATATTCCATGATGATGGATAGGAAGACTCAATTTTGTCAAGATGTCATTTCTTCCCAACTTACTCTAAAGATTCAATGCATCCCAATCAAAATACCAGCAACTTATTTTGGGGATATCAACAAACTGAGTCTAAAGTTTATATGCAGAGGCAAAAGACCCAGAATAGCAATACGATATTGGAGGAGAAGAACAAAATCAGAGTACCAACACTATCTGAGTAATCAAGACAGTGTGAGATTGGTGAAAGAACAGACAAATAGATCAATGGAACAGAATAGAGAGCCATAAATAGACCAACACAATATAGTCAACTGATTTTTTGACAAAGGAGTAAAGGCAAATTAATAGGGAAAAGATAGTCTTTTCAACAAATGGTGCAGCAACAACTGGACATCCACCTGCAAAACAATGAATCTAAATACAGACCTTACACCTTTCACAAAATAACAGCATGGCCCAGCTGGTGTGGCTTAGTGGTTGAGCGTCAACCTATGAACCAGGAGGTCATGGTTCGATTCATCATTGATGTTTCTCTCCCCCTCTGAAATCAATAAAAAACATATATATTTAAAAAATTAACAGCATGGGTAAAAGACCTAAATGCACATGCAAAACTGTAAAACTCCTAAAAGATAAGAGGAGAAAATCTAGATGGCTTTCGCTTTGGTGATGATTTTTTAGGTACAATACAGATATGAGCCATGAATGAAAGAACTGAAAAATTGAATCGCATCTAATTTTAATTAATAACATCTGCTCTGCAAAATACACTGTCAAGAGATTGAGAAGACAAACTGCTCTTTTCCCCCCCTTTTTCTGTCCTTCAACTTGGAATTTTCTACTGACCTGTTTTCCATTTCAGTAATCCTGACTTCTGCTGTATTCAGACTGCTATTAACCACTCCCAATGGGTTCTTATTTACAGGTATTGTAATTTTTATAATTAGAATGTCCACATGATTTTTAATAGATTCCAGTTCTATATGAAGTAAATTATCCATCTTTTATTTTCTTAAACCTATTAGTCACAGTTATTTGAAGTCCTGTCAACTTGTATCTATTTCTATACTTTTCTCTTAGTGTTTAGTCATTTGGATTTGATTTTTAGCATGCCTCATAATTTTATATTGGATCTTAGACATTGTGAGTAAAAAAACAATTGTAGTGGCTCTAGAAAATGTTATCTACCCTTAAAAGAGTTAAGTTTTGTTCTGGTAGACAGAATACTGGCAGATCACTTTGGTCCTATAAAAAGACTTGGTTTAAAGCTTTGTTAGATCTATTCTATTTCAGTATTGCCCTTACTCTATAGGTGTAGCCTTTTTTGGGGGGGGAGGGGGGGCAGGCGTGTCTCAACTAAAGGCCCTGGGTGTCTCTCTACCTCGGAGAGGCTTGAAGTCCAACTTGTGTTGGATGCTGACATCTCTGCTTAGCTAATTAGCCTCCAAACTGTTCTTTTCTGATGTGGTTTTTGGCATCTTGCTTGTGCATGCTGGTCTTAGGAATTGACCACCATCTTGAGTGGAATTTGTACCTAGATCAGCCGTGGGCAAACTACGGCCCGCGGTCCGCACCCGGCCCGTTTGAAATGAATAAAACTAAAAAAAAAAAAAAGACCGTACCCTTTTATGTAATGATGTTTACTTTGAATTTATATTAGTTCACACAAACACTCCATCCATGCTTTTGTTCTGGCCCTCCGGTCCAGTTTAAGAACCCATTGTGGCCCTCGAGTCAAAAAGTTTGCCCACCCCTAACCTAGATCATTGAGCTACTTCTCTGCTATTCTCTTTTCTTTGGGAAGTCTCCCTCAAGTCTCCGCCACTTTGGTAGCCCTGAATTTTGATCTTTGACACTTTAACCCAGTAATACAGCTGTCTTTTACATGGCCTTTATTTTCTAGCATCTGGTTTGGAAAATTCCCTTAGGAGAAAAATCCCAGGGTAAATATGGAGCCTCATGTTCTCTTTTCTCTAGGGTCATAGATTCAAGTCCTGCCTGTTTTCGTTACTTTTCAATGCCTTTAAAGAGTTATTTTTATATTTTCTGTAGTTATACACATAATATTTGTATAATATAACATATATTTGTAACTGCTTATATTTATAACTACTTATAAATATAATATATGCTATTCTATCTCACTACCCCTCCCCAGGGGAAGAGTTAGTCTGATACATGTTTCTCGATCTTGGCTGGAATTGGAAGTCTCAGCACTTCTTAGCTTTTGGGTTTGCAGTCATCTCACTGAACTTTTTATTTATTTACCTCAACAAAGATCGCAGATTCCCTTTAAATTAAGGAACCCCATTCTTATTCCTTTTAATTTGCGTATTAGATGAAATCTACAACTCTCTGTGGCAAAACCAAAGTCTGAGTCTGCAAGCACAGCAGCTTCAGCTAAGTAATAGGAGTAGAAGCCTGATTGTAGAGAATTAGATGGTAAAGAATGAACGGAAGTCAGGAAGTGTGACATCAAATGAACACAATGTATTTAAGCAAATTGGTTATGAAGGGAAGTGAGACATATGATGGTGGTTAGCGGGGGAAAGACTTTGTTTTGGGGATGACGAGACTTGAACATGTTTATTGGCTGGGGATGGAGCTAAAGGTGAAAGGGAAGCTAAAGATATAAAAATAAGAAAAGGTACCTAAGAATTTCTTAGTAGAGATGAGAGTGGTAGGATAAATTGCCCAAGTAAGATAGCTTGGGGGGAGGGGGTAAAAGAGAAATAAAGACATAGATTAATTCAGAAGACTTAAAAGAAAGAATGATGAGGTCCCTGATAGTGTCATTTTCTGCAGGCAGTGGGACACATGATGAGAGGGGCCACTTGAAGATAAAAAGTGGTAAAGAAGTAGAAATAAAGACAGGATGAGGTGAATTTGGAGCCTGGGCGACTGGATGGATGGCAGTGCTGTATTTTGTTGTTGTAGTTTTGAAAGAACAGACTGAACAGCAGATTTAGAAGGAAAATGAGTTAAGGCTGAGTTCAGCTTTGTTCATATTGAGTCAATCAACAATAGTGACTATTGCCTATGTACCTTGGGATCCACAGCATCCACTACAATCCCTTGCAGGCCTGTGCTATATAATAGTGTATCAGAAGCTTTCTGCTTTGTTGGAGACTCTTTTAGTTTCTGTTCTGAGGGAATACTGTGGGAATATAAGCAAAAAGTTTTCAGAACAAACGTTTAGTGGATTTACTTGACCTATGAATTTTTCTTTTTGAATCATGAAGACATTCCCTTGACTTGATGGATGCCATCACGCTATATACAAGGTGGGCAAAGTAGGTTTACAGTTAGGAGTACATGAAACACAGAGTTCATTTTTGTATTATTATTTATTAATTATTGTGTTTATTTGCATGACAACCATGAGCCTACTTTTGCCCACCCCTGTATACATTATTATGAGTTCATGAGAAATGGCATTCGGAAAGTCTCAACTGAAAGGAAAACTGAGTTTGTTTAGAGGAAAGGCTTTTACAATAACGGGAAAATTGAAAGGAAAAGTCGATTTTAAAAGAGGGAAAGAGAGAGGAAGGGGTTTAGCCAACAATCTGAGAAGTGGTGATTCGGAGGAGGTATAAGGGTGAGTAGTTTGGAGGGAGGAGGGAGACAAAAACTGGGGAGATAAGGAGAGAGAGGTGGGGAAGGAGAACCGTTTTGAGGTTGGAAATTGAGGAAGGTGCCAATGGAGCGGATAGAAAGATCTGGGGATGAAAAGATCTCCAGGTTGAGGTAGTGGGTGGGGTGTTTGTGATAGAGGCACAGCGCAATCTGGGCGGAGCAGGTGGCTCAGGCAGCCTTGGAGGAGGCCTGGTCCTTCCCGCTCTCCGCTCTCCGCCACAACGGGGACCACGGGGCGGATGCTCATCCACACCCCGAGGACCCGCGCAGGCAGTGCGGGGAGACCGAGCAGGGGCCGTCACTAGGACCGGGGTAGCCAGGCCCGGGGAATCCATGGAGAAGACCGACAGCGGGTCCTGCTGCTGCC
>NW_005370187.1:170932-211757 GCF_000412655.1 Myotis brandtii | reverse complement strand
TGGATGAGGTGAGAGCACCGCGGGGCCCAGGGGCTGCGGCTGGCGCTTGCGGGCACTGGGCCATAGCACCGCTCCAGGGCTGAAAGGAGGGGTTGTTGCGGAGTGACATGAGTGACATTAACTTGGGGAAGGTCGAAGGCATGGGGGTGGGGGCTGATGGCGCTAGGGGCAGGGGCTGGAGGGGGGAGACTGTGGGGAGCTGCCTAGAAATAAAGGTGTGGCGCTGGCTTCTACTGGACTAGAGCTTGGGAAACCCAGTCTCCATGCCAAGATCGTTGCTTAATGTGTTGCCCCCCCTCGGCCCCCCCACTTTGTTAGTGGAGATGAGGTCGAAGGCCAGGCCTGTTGGGTCAAAAAAGAGATGAGCAGAGCACAGGATTCAGGAGGCTATGCCGGGGTGGAAGCATTAGAGGTAGTACAAGGAGATAAAGGATCAGGAGGTGTGAGCAGTTGAAAGAGTGCGCTCTGCCCTCTATTACACCCCCGTATAATTTTTTTTTAATCTTAGACACAGCAGGGTGGGGTGGTGATGAATCTTTTTCCTAGGCTACCTTTCTTCCCCCGCAGAGCTGGAGCCTGCCTGTTTTGTTGGCTACTGGATGAGGCCATGCAGGATGAGCGCCACCTAAACCGAGTCCCTTCCGTGGCGGTGGCTTGTAAGACCAGACAAATTAGGCCCACATTTTCTTCATGCAGCAGCAGCAGGATGAAAATGTCATACACATGATTTTGTTTTGTTTTTTTTTTAGAAGAGACAGATTGTGCTGCTCCTTTTTTGAAATAAGCATTTCCTTGTCATACATCTTTAGCTTATTCTTTTTGGGGAGCTAGCACTCATAAACCCAGCTACAAGACAGGTGGATTTATGGTTTCCATCTCTCACTGCCATTAACTCACTGGGATCTGAAAAAAATGACTTCATTTCTTTAGGCTTCAGTTTCCTATGCATAAAATCAGGATTTGAATCTTTTGAGTGTTTATTACAGAAGTATTAATAGATCTGTATTCTGTGTTCAGGACTATGCTTTATTTGTGAACTGGGAAACTTAGTTTATTCACAGACAGTTAATTGTATTTATTCAT
This sequence comes from Myotis brandtii, assembly GCF_000412655.1. Lineage (NCBI taxonomy): Eukaryota > Metazoa > Chordata > Mammalia > Chiroptera > Vespertilionidae > Myotis > Myotis brandtii. Next base: position 210,674 of record NW_005370187.1, on the reverse strand, counting down.
CATACTGGCCACAGTTGGAGAAAACTGAGACAGATATTCAGTTAACAGTGCTTAAAGGAATCACATTTACATTAAGAAACCAATAATTACTGCTTTTAAGAAGGAATGAAACAAGAAGTATTCATTATTTTATTTTTTTTATAAAGTAGAATTTTAGCCCAAACATTATTACTTTTTAAAAACATGTATATCTATGGGGTGTTGAATATTTTTCACAGACTACTTTGGAATTTTTTAAAAGCCTGAAGCAAACAAAAAATAGTAGTCTGATATATATTTATAATTTAAAGTCTTCTTGATCCCTGACCAGTTTGGCTCAGTGGATAGAGCGCCAGCCTGCAGACTCAAGGGTCCCAGGTTCGATTCCCGTCAAGGGCATGTACCTTGGTTGCGGGCACTCAATAAAATATATTTTAAAAAATAAAAATAAATAAAGTCTTCTTGAATACTTTATATTCCTTGGGATAAATTCTTGAATCAAAAGAAGCCAGATTTTAAATACATCATGACTCTTTGTCATTAAGGTGATATTTTTCTTACTGTCATTGCTAACACAAACTTTGTAGGGTTTGAATTTGCTTCCCTAAATGTGGTTTAATTGTTAAAATAGCACACTTTCATTATTTCCTTTAATAGTTATTCCTCTGTCAGAACTCTACATCAATCTCAGTTGATGTAATGCTGAACCTTAAAATACTTTTAAACATTATAGGAATTCTCAAATGAAATTCTCAAATGTAAGGCACTTCACCAAGGTTGGTGCTACTCTGACCCTCATTTAAAAACCAGTTCTGTCCTGGTCGGTGTTGCTCAGCTGGTTGGAGTGTCATCAGGTCCACCGAAAGGTCACATACCCAGGTTTTGGGTTTGATCCCCAGTAAGGGTGCCCACGGGAGGCAACCGACGGATGTTTCTCTCTCTCTCTTCCTCTCTCTCTAAATCAATTAAAAAGAAAACAACTGTTCCCCAGGAATGTGCAGCATACTTTAAAAAACATATTTGTCATAGCTATAGTATTAGAGGTTTATGAGTGAGTATGAGAGGCTTGTACTTGGGAAGGGTGTTTTTGGTATCCGGTTTTCTAATTTTCAGTCAACTAAAAAATGTAAGAAGGCAGCTCTTCACATTATCCAGATTCAATTTAATTCAATGTTATTTATTGAGCAATGATGGTGGAGGCCAGTACAAAGCTGGATGCAAAACTACCCTTAGATAACTCAGAATCTATAGTTCTAATCTATGCTCATCTAACTATAGTATAAAGTAAGTGCCATAACAGAAATACGAACTGTAGAAATAAAAAATAAATAAATAGAAGGATCTCTCTGGGGGAAGCTGACTATGTCCCAGGAGGCCATACAACTGGCATTATCTTGGAACGTATGAGTTCTTTCTTCCCTGGGTGGTGAGTGTCATCAATGATCAAACTCTCTTCTCATGCTCATGTATACCTTCTTTTTTCCTGTCTCTTATATGCTAATATATTCAACCAAATGGTAGGAATCCTTGTGTCTGTTTCAAGTGTCTGCACATTTCTGAACCAGTTTGTCATCATTGTAAAGTTTACATTCCAAATGACTGGGTGGGATTTATCCCTGAAACTTGACATTCATTTTAACATTCTTAAATCAATCAACATAGTTCACCATATTAACAGAATAAAAGTGATACAGGAATTTCAATAGATATAAATATCTGCTCCTTTTTAAATTTATTTTTTAATTAAAGTTTATATTTTATATCATTTAGTATTACAGTTTCAGGTGTACAGTATAGTGGTTAGGTAGTCATATACATTACAAAGTGGTTGCCCCTTGATATTTCAAGTACCCACCTGGGACCGTACATAGTTATTACAGTATTATTGACTGTATTCTCTATGCTGTACTTGAAGTCTTAGCCACAGCAATTAGACATGAAGAAGAAGTGTAGAGGAATAAATGAAACTGTTGACATGATATGGTATTTAGAGGATCCTAAAGATTTCAGCAAAAAACTATTAGAACTGCTCAATGAATTCAGTAAACTAGCAGGATACAAAATTGATATTCAGAAATCAGTTACATTTTTGTGTACCAATAATGAAATAAAGAAACGGAAACTAAGAAAACAATCCCATTTATAATTTCATTTTTAAAAAAACACCTAGTAATAAATTTAACCAAGGAGGTAAAAGACCTGTACTCAGAAAATTATAAGGCACTGAAGAAAGAAATCGAGGAAGATACAAATAAATGGAAGTATATACCATGCTCATGGATAGAAAGAATTAACATCATTAAAATGTCCATACTACCCAAAACAGTCTATAGATTCAATGTAATTCCTATTAAAATATCATCAATATTTGCTTTATATATTTACTGCTCCTTTACTGGAATGCCTGGAGAGTTTTCAAATAAAAACTACTATGCAGCCCTAGGCTGACTGACCAGCAGAAAAAGCCTGAGGCAGCGTGATGTGTTGGGTGGGGTGGAGTCTCGGGGAGTTAAGGGTGGAGCTAAGGCAGATTCAGATTTGGCCGTTTTGGAGGAGGACTCAACACAGAAACGATGTTAGCTATCTGCACCACATTGAAGGAGAGCTCAACACAGGGACAATGGCAGCTGCCCACCAGTCCTTGCCCTGAAGGCATACTGCTCAGTTTCTCCCTGTATGTCTCTCTCTGGTGCCTCCAGAGCCACTGTCCCTCCATTTAAGCCCAGGGTAAATGCCTGTGAGTGAGAGTCTGTGCTCGGGCCCTTTAAAAGGACGCCTGGGTTTCGAGCAGTCTTCCATCTCACCCAGATGAACAGAACCCCCTGACTTTCACAGTTAGATGTTTTGTGGGTTCCTTATCCCTGGCACTAATACTCTAGGCTGGGGAGCTCCAGCATGGGATGAGATCAGGATGGGTGTGGGACCAGCCCGTTTCACATCTCTGTCCCTTGTACCAGTCTCGATGTGGCTTTTTCATGTCCTTAGTTATAGGACTTCTGTCCAGCTAGTCTTCAGATGGTTCTCCAGGTTGATTTATCTATAATTTTGCTGCAATTTTATGTGGTCATGGGAGGAGGTGAGCACACCGTCTATCTATCTACTCTGCCATCTTGACCAAAACTCCCATCTTGCATGGTTTACATTTTTTCCATTTCAATGATCCTAGATTTGCTTTTTCTTAAAACAAGTTTGACAGTCTGTTCGAGGCAACTCTGCCTCTGTTAGATTTGCTTTTTCTTAAAACAATCAATCAAAACAACAATACAAAGACTGATGGAGGCTTGACAAAAAAAAAACGTTCTGGTCTCCAAATTAGCATATCAAGTGTGAAATTTCTTTTGTTTTAAAATAATAAGCTGCATTACTAAAATCTGACTTTGTGGGGATATGCTTTCAGTTCATAGCGCAACATGCCTGAAGGTCAACACAAGAGAAATAAATGACCTATTTAAAAGAGAAGAAAGTGTGCCTGGACATGAGCAAGAATCTTATCAAAAAACCATCAGAAACTCAATATTTAGGTTAATAAAAAGGGGTGAGCTGTACATTTCAGAGGAGAATCTGGGACACTGTTCAAATAACAGACTTAAAGCAAGCTGGGCTCAGTGCCCACAACAACAGGCACACGTGTTCACAGAATGAGGGGCTTTTGTTCACTGTCTGTGTGCTCATGTGTACCCACATTTAACCACCCAACATTAGCTCGGTGAAAGTGGGACCAATGAAAGAAATGTTAACATGCACGAGTGACCTTAGTGTACAAACAGAAGCAATACCGCATCTTAGCATCCTTTTAGTGTCCATATTCCAGCCTATAACATCTTTGCCTCATTGCTATATATAAACCTTGACTTTGGAATCTCCAATTAAATACTTCAACTGAAATGTACAACTTTCCTATCATCTTAACAAGAAAGTTCTTAATGGATTTTACATGTTTTCTAAAATAATAATGTTTTTGGTAGGAATTAAAAGCAAATTTGGGGGGGAGAGTGCTTAGGCAGTATATTCTACAGAATGGTCTTACAAAGGGACTCCTTTTCACTCCCTTAATTTTCACCATCAATCTAGATTTCCTCTTGTGTTGCCTTAAATAAGTGTTCTGAATTCTTTGTCCTTCTTCACTTTTTCTGAATCGTAGGGCTGAGTCTCTAACCCTACAACATGACCTTGGGTTGTAGGAAAGTTCAGGAGTCTGTATTAATTATCTATTGCTCCTTAGCAAATCACCCCAAATCTTAGTGGCTATTATGGTTAATTCTATGTGTCAACCTGATTGGAACACGGGGTGCCCAGATAGTTAGCTAAACATTATTTCTGGGGGAGTCTGTGAGGGTGTTTCCAGATGAAATTAGCATTTTAAAACGAATAGACTGAGTAAGGCAGATTGCTCTCCCCAATGGGGTGGGCACTATCCAATCCATTGAGGGCCTAAGTAGAACAAAAAAGGTGGAGGAAGGGAAACTTGGCTTTCTTTGCTCTCTGACTGCTTACGCTGGAATATTAGTCCTTGGACTTGGACTTACACTATGGGCCCTCTAGTTGTCAGAACTCCACCATCAGCTTTCCTGGATTTCCAGTTTCCACAGCTGAACTTGGGATTTCTCAGCTTCCATATTGCACAAGCCAATCCCTTATAATATATCTCTTTCCAATACCAAGAGTGTGATTACCAGGGATCACTAGGGTACTTCTTAAAGATTGCCTGTCACAGTCTGCATCCATTACCTCAACTCCTAGAAATTAGATGAATAAGGCAATTTATTCCTTCCCTTTCTTCCTTCTGGAACAAGGCTAGTACAAATCAAGCACAAAAATCAGGGAGTGTAACCAGAGCTGGGGCCGAAGACTGTGCCAAGCTATGTATGTCATGTCAAAGATTTTCATCTGTATCCTTAGAATAATTAAATCCCCAGACTCTACCTGCTCAGTCAGCTCTCCAAACATCTCTGGAAAACATTGCTGGCAGTGACTGGCTCTGGCTATTTTCTTGGATACCTAAGAGGTTGAGTGGGTCAATTTCTGGACAATGTAACCTGTTTGCAGCACAAGAGGAACACTGGCTGGGAAGCTCTGCCTTAGAGGACCTATTGGAAGACCACCTTGTAGAGGGTGGGGCAAAAGTAGGTTTACAGTTGTGAACATGCGAAACAGAGTTTATTCTTATATTATTATGTATTCATGGGGGCAAAAGTAGGTTTACAGTTGTGAGCATGCGAAACAGAGTTTATTCTCATATTATTATGTATTCATGATGGTATTATTTGCCATATGAACAACTGTAAACCTACTTTTGCCCCACCCTGTATGTGTAGTTTATAGTGATGGCCCCGCAAGCCCCTATTCTGAGGGCCAAACAATATACATGGTGAGGCCTCTCTGTAGGATAAGTTCTGCCAGCAGGGGGCATCTGTAGATGGTTGCACTGTCATAAGACCAGGTTTGGTGTTTGTGGGTGGGCACTTCTTGCCAAGGGAGAGGCTACAGTTTGATAGTTTCCTAAGCATTTTTTCTCTGTTGCCTAGATTGCCTGATACATGCTCCTTGGCTGTGGACTGGAACTGCTTGTCCCCTACAGGAAAATGACTCAGGTTTTAGTGATGGTGCAATTGTCGTGAATGCCTGGAAAGCTGTTTGTGAATTTATGTCAGTATTGTTTTGGATCGCAGGAGTTTATTTTTTTTAACCCTCACATCAGTCCCTTCAATTTTTAAGGCCCAATATCTGTGTTCAAAGCAGTGAGAATTATCCAGGTATTTCACACAAGTCTTCCTTCACTGACCCAACCCCCCTTCCTAGACATTTTCATACCACATTTCTTGCATAATTTCCCCTGCTCCCACATCAGATACACATAAGTAGTGGGTGTTGAAAGAATGAGGGGGATTGTATGAGTAAATTACCACCAGCTGTCTGAAGGCTTGATCATAATTTCTTTCCTTGAGGGTTTTTTTGTGTGTGTTTTTTTTAACAGCTGACAGGGCTAGCTAGTAAAGGAGATGGGTCTGAATCATACACACACACACACACACACACACACACACACACACTCACACAGTCCTAAAGACAGAAGGAGAAGATTGGGAGAGAAAGAATACAAGATGATGGAAATGCCTCCTTTTATTGTCCCTAGAACTCCAGCCAGGTGGCAAGGGAACCAGTTCATTTAGCTGCCTTGCCAGTGCCTCGGTCTCATATGATAGATCAGAGAGCTAAGAAATGGAAAACTTGGGTCACTGACCTAGCCCTCGAGAGTAGTTTGGAACAGAACTGACTTTATGTCTTCTATCCAGGGTTGGAATCCTGCCTGGTATGCAAATATTAATAAAAAATAGCTATGATGTATTCCGTGCTTTAAATGTGCTAGGCAACACATTAAACACGTCATATGTTAGCTCATTTTGTTCTCTCAACTACCTTATTAGGTAGTTGTTGTCATTAACCTTATTTTACAAATGAGGAAGCTAAAGTACAGAGTTTAAGTAACTTGTCAAAATTACAGGGCTGGAATTGACCAAGGGGGAGTGAGAGGAGGAGGGATTCACCCAAGTCTCTCTTACTCCAGAGCCAGAAAGCTTAACCACTCTGTTGTGATCCCTGCCAGTGACAGCATCTACACTGCATGGCTCTTCTGGATGGATGGGACCATAGGCAGTCACTCAGAGGAGACTGGAAACATCGCTCCTTCTACCAGTGAAAATTCAAATTGTTTAATAGAAGCATGATCTTTTGCAATCCTAATATGTGATAAAGTGTTTTAATGGATAAATGAATGAGATAATGTATCAGAATTCTTGTGTACATGAGAAGGCATTTGGTCCAGTTGTCTAATTCTGCCTAATAATGCACTTAAAAACGTAGTGGCTTAAACCAACAGCCATTTTATTACATCTAATGATTTTGTGGATCAGGAATCTGGACAGGTCTCAGTTGAGCAATTTGTCTGCTTCCTGTTGAAACGGACTTTTTGGACCGGAACCCGGATTCTTTGTCCGCCGGAATCAAAGAATGAATCCACGGACAGAAAGTGGTATAGCAAAGGTGGAGATTTATTGAAGAACAAGTACAGACTCCCACGTGGGGAGAGGGAAAGAGTCCCACAGAATAGACTCCCATGTGGGGAGAGGGAAAGGGCCCCACTGAGTTCCTGTTCCCTATGGCTTATAAAAGCTGCAGATCCTGGTGCCTTGATATCCCCTCTGATTGGTCACTATTCCCTTAGACTGGTTCCTATAGCAATTCCTGGGCTCAAAGGTCAAACCTCATATGGGACATGTGAGGTTCTCCCCCCCTCTTCCTTCCTTATTGTTTTCCTATTCCCTCTGGACTTTCTTCTCCTTCTGGATGAAGGGCTTCCTTCTCTTTATTTTGTAAATATAGAACTTTTGCTGCTACCAGCTCCCTCATTCTATGGAAATGTACCTGTTGCAGCTTTTCAGCTTCCCTATTCTATGGAAATATACCTTCTGCTGCTCTGCAGCCCTGTGCTTCCTTCCTGGTCCCCTTAATTTGCAAAATTTCTAAAATTTCCTAAACCTGTCCCATTTTACCCCTAAAATTCCTGCTTCACTGTGGTGTTGACTGGGTCTCTAGGATGTTTCAGAGGTCTAGAAACACTTCACTCCTATCAGGCTTAGAATGTGAGTGACGCTTGATGTCTTCATGTCGACTGCTAGATGATATTTCACAAGTGGTCTCAGGGCCTGTCATTGGGGTTGTTCCAGCAAAGTGGTCAGCCTTCTTTTATGGCAGCTCCCAGGTGGAAGCTGCAAAGCTTCTTATGCCTCAACCTCAGAATGTATAACCTAGCACTGTATTCTGTTGGTCAAGCAAGTCACCAAGACCAGCCTAGAGTCAAGGGGTGGAGAATTAAACCCCAGGTCTCAATGGGAGAAGTAGCAAAGAATTTTCAACCATCTCTAATCTACCACATTCCTCCAGCTTTTGGCCATAAACATTACCACACATGCATTATTTACTCCCTCCCCAAGCTCCCACATTTCATAACATTTACTTCATCAGCTCAGAATCTCACCATCTAAATCAAGTTCAGGTGGAGATGAAGCTGCTGGGGTACAGCTCCTGAAGTATGGTTCCTCTAGATCTGAAGATATCTTGGTCTTGCCCTTGGGCTCCTGGTCCCATTCTTTGAGTCATTCTCCCGCCGCCCCCCCCCCCCCCCCCCCCATTAAGAAATGGTACTTGTTTGTAGTCAGGCAACTTTCCCAGCCTGCTTCCTCTCAGCAGCAGGTTGATGGGTGCAAAGGCATTTTTTCATTCCGTACTGTCTAATCCCTTTCAGTCCATGCTGGTACAATTCACTTTAAAAATTTGAGGGCATCTTTTGTGCAAATTTATAGTCTACTTCTCTAGACAAAAGTCACACCCACACTTAGTCCTGAAGCACACTCTTCTCTACCTCTGGCTGTCTATGAGGCTGCTGGAGGATAATGGGTCCTGAAAACTCTTAGCTCTTTTGTCTACTGGAGAGGCACACACTTAAGAGTCTTACAGGCCTTTTATTTTATTTTATTTTATTTTATTTTATTATTTTTAATCCTCACTGGAAGATGTTTGCTGATTTGAGAGAGAGAGAGAGAGATCGTTGTGAGAAACATTGAATTGATCAGCTGTCTCCCACCCTCACCTTGACTGGGGATCCAATGGGAATCTAGCCTGCAACCTTTTGATGTATGGGACAGCTCTCCAGCCAACTGAGCTTACAGGCCTTTTAGTTTAACTGCAATTATAGATGAGGCACTAGCTTCAATCTTTTTGAGTTCTTAATCATCATTCTATCTCAGATTTGATTTTTGCTCTGAAACTACATTTGACCCTTGAACAACATGGGGATTGGGACTGTCAACACTCACTCAAAAATCCATGTATAACTTTTGACTCCCTCAAAACTTAACTATTAATAGCCTACTGTTGACTGGAAGTCTTACTAATACCATAGTCAATTAACACATTTTGTAGGATATATGTGTGATATACTGTATACTTGCCATAAACTAAGCTAGAAAAAAAAGTTTTAAGAAAATGATAGGAAAGAGAAAAATACATTTACAGCATTATACTGAATGTCTACATCCTTTATTTTATTTTTCAATTACAGTTGACATTCAATATTATTTTATTAATTTCAGATGTACAGCATAGTGGTTAGAAAATTATATAATTTAAAACATAATTCTAGTACTTATGTGACACCATGCATAGTTATTACAATATTATTGACTGTATTCCCTATGTTGTACTTTATATCACCGTGATTATTTTGTACTTCTTAATCTCTTCACCTTTTTCCCCCCCCCCCCACCCCAGCCCTCCTTCTATCTGGCAACCGTCAGTTTGTTCTTTGTATCTATCAGCGTGTTTCTGTTTTGTTTGTTTGTTGTTTGTTTTGTTCTCTTAGAATCCACATGTAAGTGAAATCATATGGTATTTGTCTTTCTTTGCTGACTTATTTAACTTAGCATAATGCCCTCTAGATCCATCCATATTGTCTGCAAATGGTTAGATTTCATTCTTTTTTAATGGCCAAGTAATATTCCATTGTATACATGTACCACCTTTTCTTTATCCACTAATCTGTTGATGGGCACTTGGAATGCTTCCATATCTTGGCCATTGTAAGTAACGCTGCAGTGAACATAGGGGTGCATATATCTTTTTGAATTGGTGTTTTGGATTTCTTCGGATATATACCCAGAAGTGGACTTGCTGGGTCATAAGGTAGCGCTACTTTTAATTTTCTGAGGAAACTCCATACTGTTTTCCATAGTGGCTACAGCAGTTTGCAATCTCACTAACAGTGCAAGAGGGTTCTCTTTTCTCCATATAATCACCAACATTTGTTTGTTGACTTATTGATAATAACCATTCCTACAGGTGTGAAGTGATATCTCATTGTGGTTTTAATTTCTATCTCTCTGATGATTAGTAACATTGAGCATTGTTTTATATATCTATTGGCCATATGCATGTCCTCTTTGGACAAATATTTAATAAGTGAAAAAAGGAAGACATAAATTTATATTTAAGTTGTAATTTTAACTACAAATAGATATGTAATAATATATATACTAGAGGGAATATGGAGACATTTAAACAGTTGTGCTGGCGGATTACATATATAGATAAATAGTTTTATTTCAGAATATAATACAAAAAGTTTCTTTTTTGACAATAAATGTAATTTTTAAAACAAAGAAATTTCTCAAGAATATACTCGTGTGTGTAAGAGTCATTGTTTAGGTTAGAAGGTACATTTTTTAAAAGACTGGAAAGAAATTAAATTTTAACATTGATTACCTCTGGGATTAAGGGTAATTTACCTTCTACATACTTTTCTGTATTTTTCAAATATTTTACAATGAATATATTATGAACTCTGGAAAAGAAGTAATTTTAAAAGCAAATGAGTATATTTTCCAGCTTCATTTCTGAGACCCACACTTTATCTAGTTAATGTGTCATTTCTTAAATGCAGCACATGTCTGGCTATAGACAGAGTTCCTCTCCAAACTCAGTAGCCCATAATTTGATTTGAGACAAAACTAAATATAGCACCAACTTTGGGAAGGAGGTCGGAAATCTGACTTTCCTGGCCCTCTCCTCCTCCCGCCCCCCTAAAGAGGCAGCAGTAGATTCTTTTCAAGACAGGTGGCCTGTGAGCCTTGTCTCATTAAACGTTTTTAAATGTTTCCTGGAAATATTCTGAGTTCAAGAGCTCCATGGCCTTAGGTCGAAGCTAAGTGTTAAGGTTGGGGGATTCTAGACTAGGGGCTTTTTAGACTGTTCCTCAAATGTTTTAATGTTATCCAACCCTCCCGGCCCCCATTCTTTACTGACAATTAGGAGAACTAACCCAAGAGGTGGGAAGCAAGAATCCAAGCTCCCTATAATACCACGCATACTCAGGCATGCTGGGGTCCTTCCTGAGTTTAACTCTTGGGCTGCCTGAGCGAAGTCAATTAATTCCAGAGAAGCCTCATCCGTTTGATCTTCAGAAAGCATGTATCTGGGGCCACTCTGTGTAGGAAACAACCTGGATCAGAGCCTTCGCAGAGCCTCTCAGCCTTTTTGGGTCTCACATTTATTATCTGTGCCACAAGGGCCACTAAATCAGCATTGCTACTCATGGGCACTATGAAGCTTTCTGCAAATTAAAAAAAAAGGTCAGTGGTAGTGCTATTAATAATGGTGGTTATGTCACTTAATAGAATGGGTTTATTTTAGAGCTGAAAAGGAGCTCCGGGGCTGTAAGCACTTTAATTATAGCATGCCTGACTTGTCTAAACCTCGTTCACAGAAATAGATGGTACATGGTCTCCGGCAGTGCCATCTCCAAAGGACCCTGTTCCATGGTCTTAGAGCAGTTATAAGGCAGCTTCTACGTCCTGATGGCCAGTGTTTGGAGCTTTTCTGGGGGAGTTGGGGAGCACCCCGCCCTCCTGCAGCGAGTGGGAGAGCCCAGCTGCCTCCATGCTTGGGGAACTGACACCCAGAGAGATAGAAATGCCACAAAACCAGGGATGTCTGAGATGGAGACAGCTGCTAAGGCTGCAATGTTTCCTTAGGATGCTTCCCTTCCCGAGCGAGGTTCCAGTCTCCAAATGAATGGTGAGACCGGCATGTCAGATCTCTAAGAACCCCTAATTACTTACTGGTGAGACCGACATGTCAGATCTCTGAGAAAATAACCTGGCGTCCTATGACCATGTGGCATGTGCATCCGCATGCAGCCAGGATTGCGCCTAAAACCCTCCTGCACTCCAGCTCTGGCTCCGGGGTTACCTGCGGGTAGGGTGATGCAGGCACCAGAGAGGACCTCCTCTCTAAATTCACCCAGCCGTTGGTTGGCTTTTTCCAAAGCCTGTCGGCGGGGTGGGCAGGCACAGAGGGCTTGGTGTGGCGTCCCTTTCCTGTCCCTTTGCCAACATCACCAAGGCAGGGAGGGCCGGAGGGTGTGTCTAGGCGGCGGGTAACCCGCTCAGCTCCTGACTCCGGCGGCCAGAGCCCCGCCTCCCCTCGCGGTTGACAGCTCAGCTGGAGCCGGAGCCGCTCGTGCCAGCCAGTCGCGTCCCAGCCTGCGCTGCCTCTGGCCCCAGCTCCCCAACCAGCTCCGGGCGCCGCTCGGCTGGGCTCCGCGTCCAGCTTCCTACTGAGAACAGTCCCTCCCTTGTGCCCGGTGCACCGTTAGCTGGAGGTTTGGCCACGTCAAGTCGGGTTTTCTACAAAAGCAGGAGCAGAGAGCGCTCTCCCTTTGCGGACACAGAAGGAGGGAGCTGGGGAGGGCAAGGCTGCTGCTCTTTGCACTGGAGATTCGTGGGCAAGGCTTCGCCTTCTCCCGGGCTGCTTCCTCTCCCGGCTGAGGGGCGCCTGGGAGCAAGCACGGCGCCTGGAAAATGGAGCAGCCGTGGACAAGGTAGGGTGACTGCTGCTTCCGCGCCGCATCCCGCATCCCTGATTTTGTGTTCCCACCACCTCCACCCCGCTCCCCGCGCCTTTACCTCTAGGGGTCTCTTTTTTGTTGTCTTGCCCTCCGTAATGCCCATTTCTCTTGATCCCCCTGCACGTGTTCGCGTCTCTGGTGTTTCGTTGCCTAAAAAAAAATCTGGCCCCTAACCTCGTCTCGATGTTAAAAATACCCATGAGGCTGCCTGGGAGTTTTTGGAGAAACGTTTCTCCGTCTTTTCCTTGTTCCACAGATGAGAGGGATTCCCGCAGGCCTTTCTTTAGGGATACCTTTGATTTCAGACACCTTGGAAAAGATCAGATTTCCTTCTCCCCCTGCCACGTCTTCCTTCCAGACTTCACTCTCCACCTACACAAAGCAAAGGGCTGAGTGAGCAGGCCAGCCGGGCTCATCTCCAGGGTCCCGTTGGAACTGAGTTTGAGAGAGGAAAAGAGGGAGACCAGAGTGCCCTTCATCGCTCAGACCTCGTGAAGGGCAGGGCGATAGCTGCTTTTCGTTCTAGGTCATATTTTGGAGATGCTGGTGAAATTGTGTCTTCTCCATCCTCCCTTCCTTCCCCCAAAGATACTGTAAAGTGGAGCTCACTCACGGGGAAGAGATGATGGGTTGAGATGAAGACTTCATTTTTGTTTTTCAGTAGAAGGGCAGATGGAGAGACTGTTCAGAGGTGTTTCCATAACAGATGTTCCCCCACCTCCAAGACCTCGCTTGGGGAACTGGAGTGGGGCCAAAGAGTGCTGGGAATCCTAGAGGGCTCTGAGGCCTGACAGACGCAGAAAGTAAACGTACTTGTGAAAAAGATGTGGGGGATTTTAGCCGATTGTTCCACAGGAGTGAACTGTATAATGTGCATTTTAAAGAAAGGGCAAATGGAAGTTTAGGGTATGCTGGTAAATTCACTAGATTTGCAGGTGATGATTCTACTTTCTACTCTTTTCTGCTCTTCTCAGGCCTCTCCTAGGGGACTCCACTCTCCTAGGGGGCATCACTAGATAAAAGGAATGCAATCAAGAGGCAAGGAGGACTGAGAAACAGGCCTTGAGGGGTGACAGGAGGACCTGGGGCTCCTTAGTCCAGAGAACTGAAGACTGGGGAGGGGGTTACTAGGTTAATGATGCGGATTTTTTTCAATAGATGGGGTTCCACATATGTTGATATATATGCGTTTTGAGATGTATGCTATTTTGTTGTATTGACAACAAGCTTCAAAACTTCATATGTCAAATTTTCTGAAGGTTTTAACATCATAGATATTTTTACGCTTAAAAATGTCGAATTTCGGCCAAAAAAAAGAGCATTTGCGGGAAGTTTTAATTCATTACTTTATTTGGAAGAAAAGTGCTAGCGATTAATTATTAAATGCAGATTAATCATTAACCGGTTAATTATGCGGATACCGGTTAATTATGCGGATACCAGTTAATTATGGGGATTACTCAACTATTTGAAGAGTAGCTGCTGTAGATGGAGTAGATCTATTTGGAATCTGTTAGGAGGACAGACGACTGATGAAGCAAGTTGTGGGGAGGCACGTTATGGCTGAGTATAAGGGAAAAGCTTTCTAACAAGTGACCTGGGCAATAAATAGGTTCCTGACCCAGGAGTGATTCAAGCGAAGGCTTGATGACCACTTGATAATAATGAGAGGGAGTGTATGGGGGTTCTTGCTCTCTATGTGCTTTTCATACTTAAAAAAGGTATTATTGACTTTTTTGAACTTTATATTTAGATGTAACAATTTCAGAAATAATTTAGAAAAATCACAAATCATATGTTTACTAGTATAGTCCAGCTGATTGCACAAATTGAGTATACCTATGTAACGGGCACTCAGATCAAAAAAGAAAACATTACCAGCACCCCTGAAGCCCTCAGAACCTGAAGACTAGCCATCATCCTAATTTTTAACACCATAGATTCATTTTGCCTGATTTTGAACTTTATGTAACTGAAATTATCCACCGTGTACTCTTTCGTATCTGGCTTCTTTCATTCAATCTTACCCTTGTGGGATTTTTAGACATTGTTATATATAGTGGTAGTAGTTCATTTTTGCTAATATGTACGATTCTATTGTGTGTAAATATCTCAAATTTATTTATTGTTAATGCACTTTTGGGCAATTTCTAGTTTGAGGCTGTTAAGAATAGTGCTGCTGTGAACCTTTCTCTACTTGTTTTCTCGTGAACGTGTATACACATTTCTGTTGGGTACGTACATAGAAGTAGAATTGCTGGGTAATAGGAAATGCACGCTCAACGCTCATACATACTGCCAAGTCGTTTTCTAAAGTGCTTACAGAGAGGATTTCAAGAGGATAGAGACTCCATCCACATCACTAGTCATCAAGGACATGCAGATTAGGACCACAGTATACATACCACTGCACGCCATACCACTGTATACTTATCAGAAAAACTGGAATGGAAAAGACAGAAAATACCAAATGTTGGCGAGGTGAAACAGTCAGAAGGCTCACACTTTCTTCTTCATCCCTACCCACAAGAAGAAATGTGTTTACATCCCAACCAAGTTACATTACACTCCCATATGTCACTGAAACAAAAGTTTCATGTAACAGTACTTACCCTTACTCCATGTTTTGTACTCTGATCTTTTCTACCCTATTATTTTTCTTTAAAAAAAAATGCTGGTATGACTCACTAAATGTATTTTACCACCTAGTGTGTCACACATGGAAAAATCCTCTAATCATATATCATCACTGATGTCTCATATACTCCGAACTCCCAGCTAAGATAAGTTCATGATTTAAAATGTGAGCGCCCCATACAGATCAGGCACTGTGCTAAATGCTAAGGGTAAAACTATGAATGAGACTGGGTTCTGCCTTTGGGGGTCTTACTTCCTCATTGTCTGTAATTCTGACAGAGAGCAACGAAGGCAGACATGTGCCCTGGCTGCTCTGGGAGCACAGTGAAGCAGCACAACATGGAGAATTCAAAGAATAAAAATTAACTATGAAGTTACCATTTATTAAGCTTGCATTCATTAGCTTGTGTGTTAATCCCTTTTCATACTTTATTTTATCTAATCTCGCAACCCTCTGAGGTATAAGGTAAATGTTGTTATATTCATGTTTTAGGATGAGAAAATTGAACTTTAGAGATATAAAGTAATACCCCCAGTTATGCACCCATATGAGGAAGAAGTATAGTTTGGAACTATCTAATTCCAAAGACTAGGCTTTTAGTTGCTTTGTTTGAGTTGAGTCTTGTAGGTGACTCGGTTTCTGAATTGGTTCTGAAGCTGCTGCTTAACCTGACTACGCTTAAGCTTATGAGTGAATTTAAGACTGTGATTCTATTCCCAAGTTTTCTTCTTGGCAGCTCTGGAAAGCCCCCTCTCTGAGAAGGGTTCTTCTCCTGAGCCCACAAACTCATTATCTTGCTTAGTCTTCCAAAAAAGAACAGGGTGCTGAGTAATTGAGTTCTCAAAGTTAAATATCCCAAACTTAGTGACTTAAAACAATGCAAATTTATTATCTTGCCTTACAGGAGGTCAGAAGTCTGAAAATTGGTCCTCTAGGCTAAAATAAGGTGTCAGCGGAATGTGTTCCCTTCTCGCCTTTTCCAGCTTCTGGAGGCTTTCCGAGTTCCTTGGTTCATTGGCCTCTTTCCAGAAGTGGCATCACTCCAGCCTCTGTTCATCTCATCTCCTCCTCTCATTCTTCCTCTCTTGTTTATCTCTTACAAGGACCCTTGTGGTTACGTTGGGCCCAGCTGAGTAATCCAGAATAACCTCTCCATCTCAGAATCCTTAAATCCCATCTGGAAGTGCCCGTTGCCATGTAGAGAAGCATAGTCACAGGTTCCAGATATTAGGAATGCGGGCTTCTTTGGAAGGCCGCCGTTCAGCCTACCACACTGGTCAGTGTTGGAAAAGTCATTACTCATTCTCTTCCCCTTTTCGGTGGAAATGTTCTTGTTTCTAGCATATGGGAAAGCTGACTACAAGTCAGGAAACCTTATACAGTTTCCTTGAACAAATAATTCAAGAAAAAGTGAACTTGAAATATTTAAGACTGAAGGTTAGGAAAGGCAAATAAATTAGTCTGTTTTGTTTTATATTAACCTGTAATTTGATTTAATAAAATGAAAGCATTAATTGTGTTTGCCTGCTGTGGCTGTGAAAATTTGGAGAAGGGGAGTAGCATCCAAGAAAAACAGTGGTTTGGTCTCACAATTCAAGAATTTTTGTTTCTCCGCTCCCACAAAGCTAAAGTAAGTAAGACAAGATGCAGTTAAATTGCACTTAAATGGTCCCCATTAATATAGATTATTTGCATTTTTTCCTGCTCAATGTTAACTCTTAACCTAGAGGAAGCAAGGACATTTATTTCTCTTTGACTTCATGGTGAGTTAGCAGAGTCCCGTTTACTAATTCATAGTGACACCCAGAGATGGAGTCTCCCCATTTTATAGATATGGCCGCTGAGGCTCGGGAGGGTCAGTAAGCATTGGAGCATGAGGATCTGATGATGTTCTTATCTTTGCTTCCCTGGTGCTGCTGGTTGGCATATTAGGGAAATGCTCCTTTTCTTAATTCTCTTATTATTGAGACATCTTTGGACATTGGATTTCTTGTTTACCACCCAGCACTTCTAGCAATTAATTTTCTGCATTTGGTGAAGGAATATTTCTGTGTTCACAATTCTGATCTAAGTAGGACCATACTTGGATTTTGACTTGAGAAATTTATCTTAATCTGTGCTTTCACCCCCATTTATTTCCCACATACCAGATCAGATGAGCCCCCGCCCCCTTTCTTTCAGCTTACACATTAAGGCTGGATTTTAAATACCAGAAGACTCGGATGAGGTTGTGTTTGTCTCTGCAAGGATAAGTTGGCTGACACCTCTCCATCACGGTGCCCTCTCCATTCTGGGTGACTCATGGCTAGTTTATTCAAGGCTGCGTGGAGCATCCATTCACCCAGTGGATGCCCTCACTACTCCTATTGGAATTGACCTTATTTTATAAATAAAATTCCAAATTGGGCTCAGAACATTCCACAAGTTCTGTCTCTGGCAAAAATTCAAATCGCATTTAAAGTTAGAAGAAAGTCCAGAATAAAAGAGCTGTCACGATGACCCAAGGTGGCTCTGTTCGATTCTATTTTAAAACGTTTAAACGCTCCCAGGACTTGTTTTCTTCCATCTCAGAACACCTTCTGAGTTCTGTGGTCAGCAAGACAAGTGTGATCTGAATTTTATTTTTTCCCCCCATGGCTGAAGCACTTCCTTAGTCATAGACTATTTATTATTGTAATAATAATAACTTGTGTTTTCATTGCACTTTAATAGTTTCTCACATATTTTTCCTTCATCTGTCTCATTAGTTCCAGTCCTTCTCTGCTGGTTCCACTGCAGAAACTTCTTTCTTGCTTGGCCTTCCCCAAGGCCCTTGGGAAGTGGGGGGGTCTCCTCATCATGGCCAAGGTGGAGGGTGTAAAGAAGCAACAGCTGCTGATGTATAGAAAACATTGATTGGCTAAGAAAACTGAATAAATCATAGAACTTCACACAATTGAAGTATATATTTATTTTCCATTTCATACTGTGGAGTATTATTATTCTAAATGTAGAATAGCATGTCATGTGGAGTAATACTTTACTTAATCACTCCCCTAAATTAAAGCTTTTAGGTTTCCAATTCTTAGCTGTTATATAGATCTGATAAACATCTAGGCGCCCAAAGCATCTCCTTCCATAGTTTATTTTTGAATAGTAAATGGTCAGAAGTAGGATAACTACGTCAAACACTTCTAGTTCTTGAAAATACATTGCAGTTTTCTTAGGGTTTAGAATCATATAACTCATATTAATATAAAGGTTAGTACATTCAATTAAAATATCCTTTTCAAGACCTGAGTCCCTATATGGCAGAAGGGGAAGTGAGGCACACACACTGACATATACTAGGATATCCTGTTCAGCGGTTCTCAACCTGTGGGTCGCGACCCCTTTGGCAGTCGAACGACCCTTTCACAGGGGTCGCCTAAGACCATCCTGCATATCAGATATTTACATGACAATTCATAACAGTAGCAACATTCATAAGTTATGAAGTAGCAACGAACATAATGTTATGGTTGGGTCACAACATGAGGAACTGTATTTAAAGGGCCGGAAGGTTGAGAACCCCTGTATGTGAATCAGTAGCAATAGTCCCAGCTTTTACTTCTCTCTGGGGTAAGATGCCTCACTGTTACTACTGTCTCTGTTACCATCTTGAAGTGTTTCCTGAAATAAACAGAAAATTTTAATATAAGAAAGAAAAAGTGGATATAATTTACATCAAAATTATGCATACATATTAGGATGTTGATTCCAAGGAGAGAGAGAAAAAATTGAGGCTGTATTTTGTTATACATACTGCTTTGAAACCAAGTAAGCATATGCTTTTATATCAGGTTGTCACTTGGTAGACAAAAATGTGTCTACCAAGTGACAACATGAAAAGTTTGGAACTGAGTTGGTTTTGGAAAGATTCTTCTGTGCATTACTGTACTGAAGATTTCCAGATTATTGGCACCATGGGAGCAGCATTATGCCGGGAGCTGGCTCTCCAGCATCATTTTATTCACCCTGAGCTAAAATTATTATGAGTGGGCCTCAGTACACCAGTTGTTCCCACCTACACAGCTAGCCTTGCCTTTGTTAGGATAACTCTGTGTATCCTTCAGAGGGTAGTTGCAGCACTACCGCCTTTGGAATTATTTTTGGAACGTAGTTCTGCGTGTTTTCTATCGCCAGACCACACTCTGCACCTTGACCTCACAGTTCTTCAATTCTGATTCACTTCAGTACCCCCTAAGCACAGCCACCCTTTGTTACTCATCTTCACCCCAAACTCCCCATCCCTGTGATCCTTAATTCTACAATTATATTCCCTGACCATAAGGTCAAGTCCCCTATCTCTTCATTCTTTCTGTCTATTCGATTTACCTTATCGTTTAGTCCAGTTCCTCCACTTCTCCGCATCTCCCAGGCCTCCTGCTCTTCATTCCTCTCCCTGCTGAGCATTTGAATTGTTCCCAGCACTGCTTTCGAATCTCTCACAGCTTCAACAGTTCCCACCCTTGGTAACCCTCAGTCATTTTTATTATCCTCTAGGATGCTATAAGCTCTTTTTTAATATATTATAAAACTATACTGAGAAGGAAGATTCTAGATTCGTTCTTTCTAACCTCTGGCAGGTCTGTAATGTTATAACACTTTCTCCTCCTTCACTCACCTGCCTCCTCCCTCCCTCTTCCTCTTCCCCGAAAAAATGCATTCCTCAAAACCTTCAATTTCAATACTATTAAATCAAGATACAAATAGTTTGTTCAGTATTATTTCTATTTTGTAGAATTCACACAGGCATATGAACTGAAGAGCAATACATAAAAATATTTCACAATATTGCCTTTAGGTGGTCGCACTTTTTATTTTTCTCTCTATACCTTTCTCCTTTCCAAAATTTCTAGAGCACATAATTCTTTTCAAATTGTTAAAAATAGACATTACTAAGAAAGGAAACAGTACAAGATAATGTGAATAAAAAGATGAAAGCAGGGGGAAAAAAATCACCTATCTCTTGATGCTTGGTCTTGCGCTCTGACATAGACTGAGCCAGTTGCGTCAGCATACCCAGTGCCTTGTGGGTGGTGCTTGTCCATGAAAACTGAAGAGTACAGAATGCAGTGTCAGGACCAAAAGCAAAAAGCGCAAGCTAAGTTTTCGAAGTGGTGGAGAGCCCATCTACCATCCTGGGTGATATCAGTGTCTTGGCTTATTATTTTATTGATTTTTTTACAGAGAGGAAGGGAGAGGAATAGAGAGTTAGAAACATCAATGAGAGAGAAACATCGATCAGCTGCCTTCTGCACAGGGGGTAGGGGAGATAATTCATTCGGTATTTGGATATCTGATAACCTCATAGGTCAAAGTGAAGAAAATAATTACTTGAACTGCCTTTATCTTTTTTACAGTAGTAAGTGGTTTTTCTGAACCTTGATGGATAGCAGCAAGAAAAATGTCCTTGCCCAGCTGGAGCGGCTCAGTTGGTTGAGTATCATTCCATGACCCAGGAGGTCACAGTTCGATTCCCGGTCAGGGCACATACCTGGGTCGTAGCCTCGATCCCCAGTAGGAGGCATGCAGGAGGCAGCTGATTGATGGTTCTCTCTCATCAATGTTTCTCTTTCTCTCTCTGCCTTCCTCTCTAAAATCAATTTTAAAAAATTTAAAAAATGTTAGTTCCTTTTAGTGAAGACTTAGTATAGGAGCAAAATAGGTCATAAAATTTGAAGTTGTTGCAGATGCACAATGATGCTCGTAGCCCCCTATAGCTACTGAGGACTTAGCACTCCAGAAAAACTGCCTCCCAGAGTTCAGCTGGCCCTGGTCAACCTCAGTGAATACAGACTGTTGAGTGAAGGGTGTAAATTGCAGCCTGTGTTGGAGAAAACTGGATACCACTGTCACAGTGTCAAGTCAGCCCATACTTAGTGTGCAGAGGGAGGCTCGGAGTGATACTCTCTCCTGTCAGAAGGGCTTTGCCAATTAAGCATCCTAGCCTGCAATTTTATAATGATAGGTCTTGAGATAAGAAAAAATTATAATCTTACTGCATTTATCATATGATAGTCTGGTGTTCTGCATCTGTGACTTCTACCCCATTTGCATTTAATTTATATGTTTTTGCAATTATGGTGCCAAGTGGAGGGTAGCTGGCAATATTTGGATCCTGAGAGATATATACTCAGTGTCTCTCTTGGCAAGAGAAGAAACGATCCGAGAAGTCTCAGAGCTTATTCACTAATGGCCTTTCCCATTTGGATTGTGTCTATTCCCATCACCTTTCCTGCCTGTCAGCTGATTGCCTTTGCCTGTTAGGGACAATGCCAATTATCATCACACAAGGGGGTCAAGGCAGGCGTGGATACTTGGAGAAATTTGGCTAGAAATAGGGAAGTATAAAATAATAGATGACTCACTTTTTAGGATAGGACTTCTATAAAAAGTCATATTTGCCACTTCCCTTTTAGGATTTTAGTCATTCGTCACATGGCATCTGTTTATACCAGTACTCACATACTCAAGTGTGAACAAACTTGTGTCAGGATTTGACTCTCAATCCCATCTCCTTCCCACAGCACCACTGCCCACCCTTCCTCTCACCTCACTTTCCAGGTCGCTTCCCTGGAGGCGAGGCAGGTACAAAGGAGGCTCATTTACCCAGTAACTGAGTGGGTACAAATAGGGTGGAGAGGACAGAGTAAAGGTGTGGAATCAGACAGAAACAGTGTTCACGTTTCTGAACCAACTAGCCAAATAGCTGATCTTGGGCAAATGACTTCATCCTTCCAGGTCCCTTATTTCTGCGTCTGTAAAATTGGGGGAGCAGTGCCTATTTTACAGGATTTTGTGAGGATTGAATGAGATAATGCCTGGAAAATATTGGGCACTCAATAGATTATGGCAGCAGCATTGGTGGTGAGTGGTGGTGGTTGTGTAAATAATGATGATGGTCATTTACTTCGAGATTAGTGTTGAGGAAAATTCCAGTGTAAGAAAACATGTTGAACTGTAAAGTTGTGCACAGGCAGTCCAGAGATTGTTACCTGTTGACACCCTTTGTTTCTAAGTTGGCACTGCTTGTGAAACCCTACCATGTAAAAGCTCTCAGAGCCAGAGCTTCACATATTAAAGAAAGTAGGCCACAGTTCTCCTCCTTCAGGCCCTTTTGTATCTGCAAGGGTTGAGTGTGGATATAAACTAAGAATATGATAGGTCTTTTTTTTTCTTTTTTTAAAACTACTTTTTTTAAAAAAAAGTGTTTTTATTGACTTTTAGAGAGAGAGAAATGGAGAGGGATAAAGAGCTAGAAACCATTGATGAGAGAGAAATATTACCAATCAGCTGCCTCCTGCCCGCCCTCCACTGGGCATGTGGCCCGACCAAGAATTGAATCACTACCTCTTGGTTCCTGGGTTGATGCTCAACCACAGAGTCACACTGGCTGGGCCTGAAAGATAAATCTTTGAACATTAGAAAGATTTCTTTCATTTGAACCTGAACCTAGCAACTCATGTCAAGTGTGCTTTAAGAATATGGGAATTAAGAGAAAATGTGTGTTTAGGTCAGTGCCTAATATTGGAAAAGACCCAAATAATCATCAAACTTCACCAATCTTCCCATCATACCACATATATCTCCCACTGTTTGAGAAGGCCACACTGAGCCTAATCCCATTTCATCTTTTATCAAGGACATTCAATAAAAAAGCAATGTAAATTAAATCAAAATATGGTTCCTCATTTTTAAAAAAAATAAGAATTATACCATCCTAAACCCTTGCCTATGCACCTCTCCTGTTTTCTTATGTACCCACACCCATCCTTCAAGGCCTAGATCACATGTTCTCTGTTTTCTGTATATTTCCTAGTGTCCCCCCCACAAAAAAAAAAACAGGACAAAATTATCTCATTTATTTTCTGAAATCTGTTTTAAATCTCATTATTCTAAGAATTATCTCTTTGAATCCTGTCCTCCTCCCCCAATAGACTCTGAGCACCTTGATGACAGGGTGTATTTCTTTTTCACTTCTATTAACAGTGCTCGCCATATAAGCAACTTACATGTTTATGAAATGGAATGAAAAACCCTAAAGGTAGCAATCAGAGGCCATTTTGTTCTCTAAGTACTACTATATATAGCATATTGTTTTCCCTCCTTCTGAAGAAGAAAATCATAAAAAGAAGTTTAAAAGATAGTAAATGCTTCTAAGAGATGGCCTTTGTCCCCAGGCTCAGAGATGTGAAGCAGGGTGGTGGTGGGGGGTGATGAAGTAGGGGGACCACATTGTGTGGTAGTCCAACAACGTCAGTGTGTGCAATTGCCCTGGGAAGAGACCTGAAAAAAACCACCACTCCTTTGGGAGTTTGGACACTCATATGGGAAGAATTAGCCTTAGATTAATGATCTTAATAGGTGAGACTAAGAAGGAAAAAGTAATAGGACCTAGACAGACAACACCTCTTTATAAATAGTTTGGGGTGAGTTTGGTCCAGGGGTACTAATATTTCATTCCATTCAAAGACTTGTTGCACAGCCTGCTTTGTGATGGTGAAGTTGTCCAATCACCATCTTGCCATTGCTCATGTATAATATGGTCCATTAGCATGATCCATTTCTCCTCTCAGTCCACAGATTAAACAGGCCAACGCAAGGCAGTAACGCCACATATGCAGTTTGCAAAGGACGGCTTATGGCTGCCTCATAGAGAATATCTCCCTGTGGGCTCGGTTGTGGTGTCACCCTTTGCTAAGGCAGAAAGACTTAAGTTTCTATCCCTCCCCACAGTGTGATGAGAGACTAGACTGGTGGGACCGGCAAACTGCTCAAACCTTGGAAAGGAGCTATATCGGTGGCCATTTTCAAGTAAAGCAAAATCGAGTGCCTTGGAGATTCCTGACATAAGTGAAACTACCATATGTACTTAGAAAGTTGCTGGAAGAAATGCTCAGAGCACAATTCGACAGCATTAGAGTGTCAGAGTGTAGCATATGGCTTTGGGAGGAGTAGTTCTTTTCTGATCATTCTCAACCTAAACACCCTGGAAAACTATAGGAAAAGCTAGTAATAGGAGATATTGAATGTCATAGTTTGAGTCCAGTGTCTTCATAGCTGCTTATGAGCAAATCATGAAAATGTGGGTAATATACCATCAGAAATTAAGTAAGTGAACAGCCGTTGGGTGGAATGTACTTGGAAAATGCTTGGTTCTTCAAATTAAGCAGAAGAGTGTCCTGATAAAAATTAATGAGTGTAATTTTAGTGTAATTGGTGTCAGTATCAACAGATGAATGAGGTAGGGAGAAAAGGATGAGGCTCATTGAGGGAAAGTGTAGTTCATTTATACTGGAAAAGCTACATTTAAGGGAAAAGCATCTTGGGGGAAAGATCATATATGTCCATGTATGCAGGAGAGCTACAAATGCCCTGGCGAACCACACACTCGCTGAGCATGAGTCAATCATGGACTCATGTTAAAAAAAGAAATCTAGAAACACTTGAATTTTAGAAACTGGGACAAAAGATAAACAAGTTTTTTTCCAGACTTGGGTAATACGGAAGAATTTAGCAACGTATATTACTGCTTTGTGTGTGTGTGTGTGTGATGTGTGTAGGGTGGCGGGGGGCAAGCTTGGAGTCGGTCTGTAACATACTCCAATTCTCTTTGCACTTTGGTTTATCAGATGTCATGGATTGCAATCCCCTGACATATACCCTCTGTTTCTTCACCATGAGCCCCCCTCCCCTGGGGGAGCATCAGATTCCTTACCAACCTTTTGGAGCAGCTGAGTGAGTCCCACTCTCTGGCAATAAGAGGGAACTTGAGCTGTTAATAGAGTTAAAGTGATTTTTAAAAAACCTCCAGAGACTACAATAATCCCATTAACTCGGTATCCATCCAAAGTGACCTCTCTACCCTTTCAGTTATTGATTCATCCTGGGCAGACAGCTAGCTCCGAGTGGGTGTGGGCGGGGTAGAGAAGGTGAGGTATCTCAGGGGGCCCATATGCATGGCCTTGCTGTAACCTGCTCCTGATGGATCTAGAATGTGGAATCTTCAGAGCAAGGAGGATTGAATGAGATCATGTCTGGACAGTTCCCCGGATATTTGGAAAGTATTAAAATGGGTTTTATGCTTAAGCATCTACTAGAATAGAATTGCATAATTATTGTAAGGAACCGTAGAAATTCATGGACTTCTTTTACAAATATTTGAGGAAATTGAAGGCCAGCAGAAGTAAAAGTGACATCATAAGACAGTTAGTAGCTTATAATCACAGATTAATGAAACTTGTGCTAAAGCCAATAGGTTACTCGAGACTGTGTCTTAAAGCAGAAATAAAATCTGTCTGTGCTTTATCAATATCAGGAAAATAGCCTCCAAGACCTGTATGGAGTCTGGCAGGTATCACAGAGAGCTCATGAGTTGGGACTGAGAGGGACTGTGGCAAACTGGAGAATA
Organism: Myotis brandtii; assembly: GCF_000412655.1. Taxonomy (NCBI): domain Eukaryota; kingdom Metazoa; phylum Chordata; class Mammalia; order Chiroptera; family Vespertilionidae; genus Myotis; species Myotis brandtii. The sequence continues at coordinate 185,162 of NW_005370187.1, read as the reverse complement.
CACCTGTTCTGTTTAAAGGTGGCAGGTTATCCGCGTGTGGGAAGGCAGGCCAAGTATTGCTAGACCCATTCATTTTCCAAGAGAAGTTAGAAATGGGTCAACTTTGTGTTGACCAAATAGAACATGTTGGATGGGCTGAATTTGGCCTGAGGAATGACCCTGTTCCCGGTGGCTACCTAGGTCTATGGGCTGAGCATAAAGGAATTCATCTAACTCGTGAATAGAAGCAGCCAAGTATAAGTTTTAGTCTCTACAGATTTTTCAAGATATGATTCTGGCTGATAGTGTCATTATCCAAGTAGTACATTTATCTCTTTCATTGTTCACTCACAAGGAAAGTTTTTAATGAGAAGTGGAAAAGGAAAGAGGCAGGGGGCCTGGAAGGAACCACCAACTGGTGATCTGCTTTTGCATAATCAAGAGTTGGCAGGTGGTGTGTGTAGACGAATGTGTCCTTTCTGGTACTTTCATGTCCATCTGGAAATTAACAAAGTGAAGATTCGTGCCAAGATCCAGACCTGAGACAGTGAAAAAAGAACATCAACAATTTCGGAACAAATGCCTCCCTGTGAATGGCTTTTTAAAAAAAGAAGCCCTCTAAATCTCTGCCTACAGAATTATTTTTCCAGCAACCAACTGGGAGTATCCAAGGTTTAAGGAATAAGCTAAATGTTGAAAGCATCTCATTGTAGGATTATTGCAATGCTCTCTCTGTTTCTGCCTTCCCCACCCAGCCAGTCTGGTGTCAAAACAGCAGCCAGCCCTTTTAAAACATTCATCACTCAGTTCATCTCTCTTTTAGACGCACAAGACTCCAGTGGCTAAATGCCTTTCAGTGTCCCAAAAGGCTTTAGATAGTCCGTTCCCATCCAGCCTTCCCATTACTCCCCTGACCTCCCCTCCTGCTACTCACCACGTGCTCACTCTGCCCAGCCACACTGGCCTCCTTGCTGTTCTAAAACCACTCTGGCATGCTCCCTTCTAAGAGCCGTTGCTTTTGATTTTCTCTGCTTAGAAAATTCTTCCCCCAATACCCCAAGGCTACCCGTAGTGCTTTTCAGAGAAACCTCGCCTAGTGAGAATCGTCACACATACCCCATTGCTTCCAGCACTCCCTATCCTCATCTCTAATTTTTAAAAGTACTTGTCCCCAGTTTCTAATTATACGCATACCCCATTGCTTCCAGCACTCCCTATCCTCATCTCCACTTTAATTTTTAAAAGTACTTGTCCCCAGTTTCTAACTATACATTTTCCTTTTGTTTCCCCTTTTCTCTAAGCTCCATGAGTGCAGCTATTTTTTTTTTTTTAGTTTTTTAAAATATGTTGTTATTGATTTTAGAGAGAGGGAGAGGGAGAGAGAAACATCAATGAGAGAAACATCCATCCACTGCCTTTGGCATGCCCCCTACTGGGCATCAAGTCCGAGACCTGGGCATGTGCCCTGACCGGGATCGAGCCAATGACCTCTTGGTGCATGGGATGATGCTCAACCATCTGAGCCACACCGCCGGGCAAGCGCAGACGTTTTCGTCTGTTTTGTTCACTGTACATTTGTGCCTAAAACAGTGCCTAAAAACATAGTAAGTGCTTGACAAGTATTTGTTAATAATTTTGAGGTTTTCCCCCCTTCTGTGCTAGGGATGGTGGTCTTTGTTGTGCTGGATAGATACACCTCTTGCTACTGAATATTGGTGTTTTTAGCATTTCCATTAATAGACTTTGATTTCTATGCCAATTCTACTTCCTAAACATATCTTGAATTTTTTGCTTTTCTCCTTCTCCAGGTCTTTTTCTTTGGTTAAAACCATCACAACTCCTTGCTTTCCCTGTCTACCCTTGTTCCCTCCACGCAGTATCACTCAGCAGTCAGAATGATCTGTCTAAAATCTAAACCTGGTCATTTACCATTCATTCCTGATTTAAAATCCTTCAGCGGTTTCCATTGCCCTTCATATAAAACTCAATATCCTTACCCTATCCCACAAGGCCAGACGAAGTCTGGTCCCAATCAGATTTTCTCTGTTCCTTTCCGACTCAGGTTCTTTGCTGTTCCCTCATGTTGGAATACTCTTCTGTTCCCATTTTTCATCTGGTTGACATTCTCTCTCTTTTCTTTAATTCTCACTCAAGAATATTTTTCTTTTCTTTCCTTTTTATTTTGCTGCAAAAAGCTTTATTGTTTCATTTGGTCCAATGCATGGAGAGGGCTTCAGGGTGGTTAAAAGAATGGTTAGTAGTTTCAGGAAGAGGCTCAGGTAAAAGCCAGACACCAGGGGATGTAGAGGGGCCTCTCACAAGTCGTGCTTGTGGGTGAGTCTTTCGAAGAGATATTCGCCCAGCCCAGCCTGGGGGCCAGCGGCCTGCGGAGGTGAGGCAGATGTCGCCCATCTTCTTGATGAGTTTCACCTCCTCACCCCGGAAGTGGTTCTCCAGGAAGTCGCAGAGTTGAGGGTCAGCACGGGTAGAACCAAGGGCACGCCGCTCCAAAAGGGCCTGGTTCCGGTTCCTCTCTAAGGCCAGGGTGGCTTCCATGGCTTCTTGAGTTTTGCCCACTCATCTTGGGAAGGCTTCAGCATGTCCTGGAAGAGAATGTGGCCACCACGCTTGTTTTGCAACTTTAAGAGATGCTCAGCACCCTCGGGCTTCTTTTTAGAAGTCGCCCCCCACCCTCGAGAGCCACATTGTCTCAGTAAAAATAGAAACCCAGAGAGCGGTAGGCGTGGGAGGCCCACAGATGCAGGTTGGCCAGGTGGTTGACCGCAGCCTCCACCTCGGTGGAATAATTCTGACGAATTTGGGAGCTCATGGCTGTTCAGCAATAAGGAGTTAAGGTAGAAAAAAAACCAGTGTGCGGCTGGTCCCCGAGGTGGGTCTGAAGGTGGTGACTGGATAAGACACAGGAGAGGGGTCGGAGGCTGGAAGAAGGGGCGTCCCTGGGTCTGTTCCGTCCAAACACTGTTGAAGCAAGAGACAGAGCGGGGACTGACGATACTTTTCTGTTGATTTTTAGAGAGAGTGGAAGAGAGAGGGAAAGACAGAGAGAAATATCCATGTGAGAGAAACACAACGATTGGTTGCCTCCTGCACACACCCTGACCAGGGCCCAGGCTGGGGAGGAGCCTGCAACTGAGGTATGTGCCCTTGACCAGAATCGAATTCGGGACCCTTTGGGCCGCAGGCCGATGCTCTATCCACTGAGCCAAAAGGGCTAGGGCATGGTTGACGTTCTCTTTATCTCAGTTTTAATGTCCCCTATTCTGAGTTTCTTTCAGTCTCTCTACTAGTTAACTTACTCTGCATTTTCCTTCATAGCATTTGCCACTTGGTAATTCAATGCTTGTGGAATTGTTTAGTCTATGGCCATCTCTAGGTGTACTACTGATTGAGGATAGAAACCCTACTGGTGGGGTTTGTCTTTGTAATTCCAGCACTTACCACTGTCCCTGAAGCATAGTAGGAGTTTAGTGAATACTTGTGGAGAAATAAATGAAAACAGAACATAGGTAGGTGTCTTGTCGCCCCAGGGATTGGGGACCCGGTGAGAGGTTATCTCATGAATTATTTGTTTCTCTTTACAGAGATTATTTTGCAGAGGATGATGGGGAGATGGTACCCAGAACAACTCATGCAGCAGGTAAGGAAGCTATGGGCCTTGTCTTGTTAAATTCTTGGTTTCCTGCTGGTCATAAATCCCTTGAATCACAGACCTTTAAATTCACCATGACAGTGTCCTCAGACTTTTTGTGAATTTTCAAACATGCTACTGTGGCATGTAACTCCTCACCTGGCCAGCACATGCAGTGAATCTGTATGTGAACTCTTTAGACTTTTAATGATGCTGTAATTGCAAGGTTAGAGTCACTTGTAAATTGATTAAAATAGAGTCTGCCAGAAATCTTCACTGTAATATACCATTAAAATGAGTATAATAACAGTGTCAAGCTCACAAGTGAGGTTAAGTGGGAAGAGCTCTTAGAACAGAGCCCGTGAAGGAATAAGCACCCAGTAAATATAGTTATTAATGTATTCGTAATACTTTCTCATCATTACTGCCCTAACATTAGCCAGAGAGCTACCTAAATTACAAAACCAGTGTGAAGATAGCTCTCTCTTTTCAGGTTTTCACAAAAACTTAATCATTTGAGGATTTCACTTTGCTAAGTGATCTGCCTTTTTCATACCAGCCTCAGAGCACAGATAGTTCATATGCACAATGTGGGGAAAAGTTTATAATTGGAACATGTTAGGGACTTCAGAGTCACTTAAAACTAGCATTTGTAGTTGCGTATGTTAATCTACAAGGATCACAGTGCCACCGTTATGTGACATCATCTGTTGTTCTGTTTCACTGGCAGCTTTTCTCAGTGACACTAAAGATCGTGGCCCTCCAGTGCAGTCACAGACCTGGAGAAGTGGTGAGAAGGTCCCCTTTGGGCAGACACATTACCTGAGAGCCTTTGAAAAAGCCCCTCAGGTGCAGACCCAGGCTCTCCGAGACTTTGAGAAGGTAAGTCACATGGGTGGGTAGTTACTATCCCAACTAGGAGGAGTCCCATAGGTAGTGATGTCTTATAAAACTATGATCCATGGCTTGCTCTGGTGTGGGCGTTCTTACCATAATGGCGCCTCTTGTACGAGCATGTGCCCCAATAAGCATCTGCACTATTAGCTGTGTGCCTGAGCGCTGTGGTTTGTGGGCAGTGAGTGGCCTGAGGCCACGATTCTGCTGCCTCGCCATTTTTATCCCTGGTTTACTTCTCAGATCAATTCAGGAGGTTTAAATGGCACCTGAGCCCAGGGAATCCAGTCCACATGGCTGGCATTATCCTCTCTGTAGCTGGCTTGGACACAACTCTACACATCTGGATACTGTCTGTGGTGTGAGGCGGCTCAGCCACAACCATTTGCTGCTCAACAAGAATCTGTCATTGTGGCTCAAAACTCCTGCTTCAACTCTTGACGTGCTCAGCACCTTGATATGTTTACCCTTAGATTTGGCCAGGCCAGATTATGGATAATGTAATTCAGGACCCCAGCTCCCTGTGTCCTGGATTGACCCCAGGAAGGCTGTACAGTAGAACCCATCTTCTGGCATTTATATGGCCTGCACAGTAAGACTCATCTACTGGCATTTATATGGCCTGGAAAGAGCACCCAGGATTTCTTACACCCTTGTGTGCTAAAAATAGAAATAGTTCTTTGGTGCCCCCTGGGGGTTACCCAGGTATCAGGCCACACACCAGTACTGTGTAGATGTACTCCGACCCGTGGGTTTCTTCTATTCTTCAATTGATAGCTTTTGACATAAAATAATAAAATTCCATTTTCAAAACAGGGCTAATAAAGCCGTGTTGACATGGGTTTGCCCCGCCTTCTCTCAGTTTTTAAATAGAAATGTTTCATTAGGACCTACTGTGCATCCTACCAGATTTCCTGTGGACAGAGAAGATGTGCCACGTCCCGTGGGCTTGAGAATTAAACAGCTTGTTCTTGCTTTGGCTTTGTTTTCACCCAGTGTTGTCATGGATACTGGGTGTGTGTTTTTTAAGACACAGAGAGTTTGCAGGAATATTAAGTGGCTTTTGAAGACTAAACCTCTGAACCGATGTGGTGCTGATGGTGGGAGTCGGGCTGGTAACACCCAGCCCCTCCCTCTTTGTTCACCTTTGGATTCTGCGTAAGCACCCAGGGGTGAGCAGAGTGACAGGGCTCCTCAGAGCTGGGGGCGGGGCTCTTGGAAAGCCAGTCTGCCTGCAGGTTCCTTTTGGTTGAGAGGCCATTTGGAACCTGGAAGTCGGGGGGTGTCACCTACACTGACAGAATGAATGGCCGGATGCTGTGGGGGGAGGGGAGATAAAGGGCCGAGTTGGGTGACAAACAGAAGTCACCTGACGTTCAGGTATGGAGGTCTAAGTCCTTTTCTCTTAACATCCAGGTCTAAGATCCCTGATCAGTCCTTGTTCTCAATGCTGGGGACCATGGACAGAAACCGAGGCAGGACACAGAAAAGGCCAATAGATATTTAAAATCTCTCTCCGTCTAAGTCCTTTTCTCTTAACATCCAGGTCTAAGATCACTGATTAGTCCTTGTTCTCAATGCTGGGGATCAGGGACAGAAACCGAGCCAGGACACAGAAAAGGCCAATAGGAGATATTTTAAATCTCTCTACCCTGTGTGTCAAGTAATACATAAGTAACAAGGGCTATGACACTTTTTTGTCAGAAATGTCATTGCTGGGACTAAGAAACTGACTTTTTCAGGGTTATGGAGTTTATGTACCGTGATTATAAATCCAGACAGGTTATTGGGTCAGAAAGATTCTTACATGTAAATGGTGTTGAGAAAAACTCCTTTCATGCTTTCCCCAGCATGTCTGGGATGAGGAGAATAGAGCAGCAGGTAGACAGTACTAGCTATCACATCTTGATCACTTTCTATGTGTCAGGTACTGTTTTAAGTATGTGCAGTATTATCTCACTTAATGAGAGTGGGGAGAGAGAGAAGAGGTGAAGGGAGGGAAGGAGAGGGGAGGAGAGGAGAGAAACATCTATATGAGAGGAACATCAATCAGTTGTCCCCCCACCCCCACCCCCAGTACTTGCACAGATGAGGGATTGAACCAGAAACCTAGGTATGTGCCCTGACTGGGAATCAAACCCACAACCTTTTGGTGTAGGGAAGATACTCCAATCAACTGAGCCACCTGGCCAGGGCAATACTTAATATATTTTATTTCAACTATTTTTTAGTTCATTTTTTCTAATTTTGAAATAGATATTATTACATCTGTTAGACCGATGAAGTGACCAAGACTCAAATAACTTACCTAAACCTATACTGGTTTAAAGTGACAGAACCATGATTACTCCAGTAATTTCCAAGGTTTCTAGGGAAATGAGTGGACCATTCAGAGAAAGAGTTAGATTGGCAAAATGTGCCTAGTGTGGTTTTATGTGTAGAATCGAATGGCAGATGCTATAGAAAAGCTATGGAGATGTGGGGGCCTGTGGCCATAAGGTCTAAAGGAGACCTCCACTGCTTTCTCCTGTTTACACATCTATAATAATAAAAGCATAATATGCTAATTAGACCAGACGTCCTTCCGGATGACTTTCCGGACGAAGCAGGGGCTGCGAGGGAAGCCCGGGTCCCGGGTGCAGCCGGGGGAAGGAAGGCCTAGTCTTGCAAGAAATTTTGTGCATTGGGCCTCTAGTTTTTAATAATGTTGTCTTGAACATGAAAATACCAGCAAACCCAGCTGCAGTGTTTGCCTAATTATAGTGTGATGCCAGGTTTCCCTGGTTGTCTGATAGTTTGAATCCAGCCACAGTGAGTCAGCTGGGTGAGGCTCCACCCATCCTGGAAAAATTTTCCTCTTGAATCTTGAAATCTGTGTGTGTGAATGTGTGTGGTGGTGGTGGTTGGTGGGGGTGGGAGGACAAGTCCTAGAAGGGACTTTTCTGTCTTTCTGGAGATCCGAATTCTCACAGTCTGGGTCTCCTGTTCTGGGTTAGGTGAATCGGGATCAGCTCTCCGCTGGCTTTAGGTCCAGCAGCTTCAGTGCTTCTTGGGAGTTTCTCTCTAATTACAGCCTTGGGAAGTGAATGCTACCAGTGAAGAGCATGTTCACTAAAAACAAACAACCCGGCAGTTATGCCTCCCAAACCACAGTTCTCCAAGCGTACTGACTTCTTTTTTGCTGGTGTTTGGGGCATTCAGAAAGTTATTAGAGGACCCTAGCCGGGTAGCTTAGTTGGTGGGAGTGTTGTCCCCATATGCCAAGGTTGCGGGTTTGATTCCTGGTCAGGTATCAAACATACAAGCATTAACCATTGAGTGCACAGGGAAGTGGAACAACAAAATCGATGTTTCTCTCTCTCTTCCTCTCCCTCTCTAAAATCAATCAATACATAAAAAATTTTTTAAGTTATTAGATGAGAAGGGAAGGGGGCAATCCTAAACTTTCAGCAATCATAAGGACAGAATTTTCTTTTTTCTAAACATGACTTTTCAGGAGGATTCCACAGTCATTCCACAGAACTTCAGAAACAATTTCATTCCTAAGCAACATGGCCAGATATGTATCAACACAATCTTTTTTTTTTAAAGAACTATTAATAAAAGGGCTGATTCTGAGTGATGTAGAGGATACAGAGATTCATACAAGTTACCATTCTCAAAGAGTGTACAGTCTGATTGGGGTACATGAAATTTAAGTCATCCAAGATTTAATTTAAATAACAGCTAAGGCAACAGGGGAAGAGATATCACAAGGTTAGAACATTTGCTAAGGAAATGTATGTCTTTAAAACCCAAATATTAGAAAAACATTCTAAAATTTGTATTAATATAAACATGTGTAAATGTCTCTTCTTCACTCAATGAAGAGAGCTCTGTCTTCTTCCTATGGACCTTGAGGAATTTTCATTCCAGTAATAATTTCCATTCCAAAAATAATTTTTAAAAATAGCAACGAAAGTGATGATGCCAGTTAACATCTATTGAGTGCTTACAGTGCCCAGGGCTCTATGAATGCACTTGACTTGCATTATCTTGTTCAGTTCTTATAACAGTAAACCGAGGTTGGCACAACCATTATCTTGATCTGTGCAGAGAGGGACACTGAAACCAGAAAAAGATAGTGATTGTTAGAAAGGGCTGAGCTGGGATTTGAGCAGAAGTGTACTTATGTAAGAGCCTGAACTCTTTTTAAAAATATATATATTTTTATTGATTTCAGAGAAGAAGGGAGAGGGAGAGAGAGATAGAAACATCAATGATGAGAGAGTATCACTGATCAGCTGCCTCCTGCACGCCCCACTGGAAATTGAGCCCGCAACCTGAACACGTGACCTTGACTGGAATCGAACCCGGGACCTTCCAATCTGCAATCAAATGCTTTATCCACTGAGCCAAACCAGCAAGGGCCAGAGCCTGAACTCTTAGCCACACTGTGTTTTAATCCTCACGTGAGGATATTTTTTTATTGATTTTAGAGAGAGAGGGAGGGGTAAGAGAGAGGAGAGAGAGACAGAGACAGAGACAGAGACCAGTACTATACAGGGCCTTGCAAGTTATGTAAAGGGTTTTCATTTTTATCGGAATTCCTTGGGGAACCATCAAAAGCTTCTAAACAGGGATCAGATTTTCCCTTTTGGAACATCCCTTTGGCTTCTGTATGGACTGTGGATTGGAGGAGTCAGTCTAAGGCAGAGAGGCAGTTAGGAGGCTGTGGAGTAGTCCAGACAAAGGTTGGTAGTGGTGACCGATAGGGTGAGAGAAATGGACAGGGGAAAGAGAGATGTCAGAAGCAGAAGTGACAAGACTAAGCAATTGATTGGATGTACGACCTGTGATGGAGAAGAAGCCTAAATATGACCTCCCACCAATTCATCTCTCCATTCCCATCGCAGGGTAGGGTGTCACTTGTTGTAAACTTCCAGAGCACCTTGTACTTTTCCTTTAATAACATGATATATGTATTCAGAGTCTCTCTTCTCTGTTAGGATCTGAGCTCCATGATAGCAGAGACTGGATTCATCTCATTCACTACTAAATAGCGTAGTGCCTAGTTATAGCAGGCATGCCTCTTTTCTTTCTTTGCTGTTTTTTGGATGAATGAATGATATCAAGCTTTCTTGCTTGGGCAACTCAACTAGGTGATGCCATCCACTAAGAAGGGGAACAACTGAAGCAGGCACATGTAGTTCTTGTATAATCATTAAACCACCAGCAACAAAGGCCAAAAGCTAGGAAAGGGGTTTTCATTTTTGGAGGAAAATTAAGGCAATCCTTCTGCTCTTAAGGGACTCTCAATTGAATTGGCAAGACAGTCAAACAGATAATCCCAAGGACAAGAGTAGGAAGCACTCGAGAGGGGCCCTCCCCTGGCTTTAGGGTCAGATAGGCTTCCTTCAGTAGGTGCTATCAGTCAACTCCTCCAGGGCGAGCTGGTGACAGTCAGAGCCTAGTGGGCGGGGAAGAGGAATGGCTTTCCAGGCGAACACTGATCCCAGGACAAGTCCTGGGCAGCAGACAGCATAGTGAATTCAGAAACAGGAGGGTTGTTGTCATGGCTGGAGCACTAGTGTTGACAAGTTCAAGTTGGCAGTGTCTCCCCCTAACTAGCCTCTACTCCTGGTCAAAGCCTCTTTGTTGCAACTATGGTTGTTCATGATACACTGTGAACTCTTAACTCATCCGCCTGGAAAACGTCCTAATCGTGCCTCTGAAATCGCCTTCTTTCCTAGAAAAGTATGGAGAAAGGTTGGTTGGAAATCTAGAAAAACAGGTGAGGCCGTCAATTGATAGGTTCCCCCTTGAGTATTAGAAGCTCTTGCTGGGTTGAACCTACTGTGAACAGACAACATCAAGTCCTGTTGCTATAGATGGAGCCACGCTGATGGAGGGTCGAGTTTGGAGCCTAGGAGCCCTTGGGAGCTGCCAGCATCGGTGCAGCTCAGCTGTCCTTTCTGCTTGGAGCGCATTTCACTGTCTGACAGCACTGCTTCTGGCTGCGCCATGTATTTTTGGAAGTCAGGGATTTTGTTATTTGTTTTGTTTCTGTTTTATAGAGTTCACAGTGCTCTACTGTGGTGATGACGACAGCACCTTGTTATTCCACGATCAGGGGGTGGCGTGGGTGTGTATCTCTGGTGGGGGAGGGCAGCAGGGATATTGTCTGAACCCCTCTCCTTCATCCACACGATGATGCTGCCTGAGATGGGGTTGTTTATCGACCTGATGGAACAGCTCTGCTGTTAGCTCTCTGGGCGTCCAGACAGTTATTTCAAGAAAAGGCTGCGCAGAGAATGGGTATCTGAGTTTTAGGGGAGAAAATGGAATGATAGTAATATGATAGCATTTAAAAGATGCTGGAACTTCAGGAATGATGTTGAAATTTCAGAAACAGAGTTTCAGAAGAAAGATGTGTTTATTGTGCAACTCAAAAGAAAAAAAGGTCTTTGTAGAATTGCAGTCTGCTTTATGAGCAGGCCTCATCACCAGCTGACATCTGGAATGTGGGTCAGAAACCCTGGGTGGGAATGAAAGGGTTGAGGAGTGGAAGACCAAGTTCATTGACTTTGGTCGACACTCTCCTTGTCAGAATGGTCTCCAAAAGTTAGGCATTTTCTTCAGGGTCACTTCAGGAGTATGTTTTTCCTGTAGCAAATCCGAGTGGATCTATATTTCCTTTTGTTTTATCTCAGGATGGTAACAAAACCTTAATTGGTAAAACATAACCCATGAGTTTTTTGTTTTTTAAAAAATATATTTTACTGATTTTGTTTTTACAGAGAGGAAGGGAGAGGAATAGAGAGTTAGAAACATCGATGAGAGAGAAACATCGATGAGAGAGAAACATCGATCAGCTGCCTCCTGCACACTTCCTACCGGGGATGTGCCCACAACCAAGGTACATGCCCTTGACCAGAATCGAACCTGGGTCCTTTCAGTCCGAAGGCCGACACTCTATCCACTGAGCCAAACCATTCAGGGCAACCCATGAGTTTTTTATATTGAGGGCCATTTAAAGGATACTTCATCTAGCCTTTATGTTAGGGCCCCCTAATCTAAGCAGAACATTTTGAAATGATCAGTTCTAAACCACTTGTTTTTAACTGAAACTTTATCATAAAAAAAAAAATCAGTTAAGCTCCTTTTGTGACAGGACATTTACTCTCATAATGTAAGTGCTCAATAAATATTTGGTGAATGGCCCTAGCTGGTTTGACTTAGTCGATAGAGCACTGTCCTGTGGACTAAAGGGTCCCAGGTTCAATTCCGGTCAAGGGCATGTACCTTGGTTGCAGGCTCCTCGCTGGCCTAGGACCTGGTTGGAGCTCGTGCAGGAGGCAACCAATTGATGTATTTCTCTCCCATCGATATTTCTCTCTGTCTTTCCCTCTCTCTTCCACTCTCTCTAAAAATCAATGGAAAAATATCCTCGGATGAGGATTTAAAAAAAAAATTGGTGAATGGATGTGTGGATGGAGTGTGACAATAAGTTTACTATATCCAACTCTACTAGAGAATGTATCCTTTTATCTAGCTATTTTACAAACAACAGGAATGTACAAAGACTAATAAAACACTGTCATTGTACCCAATATCTAAATTATACCAAATATTATTTTCACTGTATTTGCCTCAGATTAAAAAAACAAAAGTTAGCATTTCAGATGCAGTTACAAGCTTCTTGGTAGCCTATCCAGATCTGTCTCCTGACTCCTTTCCTATAGTTAATTACTAGTAAGTAATTTTCCAATAGTTAATTACTAGTAAGTAATTTTCCCAAAGTTACACAATTAGAAAATAGCAGAGCTGGGATTTGAGCCTACATCTCCTTGGTTCAAAAGCTTTTGCTCTTTCCACAATGCCCAGCTACTTCACCTAGATAAATATTCATAACAGTGATAATATTTGTTGCCTATTTGTAAATGAATAGTATGGTGTCAAAAGTTACTTAAAATAGTATTCTCCTGTTTCTCTGTTTACCATATTATTTAAGGCTATTTTTACTTTCATGCAATATAAAGATATGAATTATAACAGATATCAAATTAATATAGTTTAAATTGCAGAAGTGCTATTATATTTGAAAAGAATGTGTCAATTAACACATTGTGGACCAGTAGTTTTATTGCTAGCTTTACCCAGTGGCCAGAAAAGTTTCTATTGAATGAGTACAAAAAACGTTTTACATAAATGTTATAGGCACGCTTTAAAATTAAATACCCATTGCATTTTGAAGTTACTTATTACATGTTCTTACAAGCTAATATCTTTTAAAGAATTCTTGTGATTGGCCACAAACCTTAGAATAGGAAACACAAGAATTCTCGTGATCCGTCCCCAATGTATTAAGATGATTAATCATTTGTAGCAGAGTGGAAGTTTATTTTTAGGAGAGAGAATGGTAAAAGATTAGTATGTTTTCAAGCATTTCCATTTAGAAGAGCTATGTGGGGGGTCTGAATATGATCAGGCAAATGTGAAGCTGAGTTTTTTTTAAAAGACTGACTTGACAGTTGTTTGTGTTAATGGGGCATGACATGCGACAGCTGGGTTGTAATCCGCCTACTATTGTTGGCATTGATCGAGTCCTTATTAAAGTCTTATTTCCAGTTTGAACTAATACATTAAGAAGCAGAAGAAATTAAGGAGAGAGCAGGGGAGAGCCATTAATGTTTGGAAAAAAAATATTTTTAGGGAAGAGTAAAGGTTTTCAATGCACTGTGTGAGAAAGAAAGAACAAAGACCGAAGCACTGAAAAAAGAGGTAGGGCCTGTCCAACCTGGCTCAGTGTTCATTTCCTCAGTAATTCAGAGCTTAACAAAAACACATGAGCCCGGGGGAGAGGTCCTGGTTCAGTAGGTCTGGTGTGCATCTTGGGGATGTGCATTTTTTTTTGCTATAAACAACAGACACAAGCAATAAATAAAACAATTTTCCGAGTAAGCAGTTTCTGGCCCTCCCCAGCCCCTGGCCTTTCTCCTCACCCTTTGTCTAAATTGAGAGCCAGGATGTGCCTAGAGCAGTGGTTCTCAACCTTCCTAATGCGCGACCCTTTAATACAGTCCTCATGTTGTGGTGACCCCCAACCATAAAATTATTTTCGTTGCTACTTCATAACTGTAATTTCGCTACTGTTATGAATCGTAATGTAAATATCTGATATGCAGGATGTATTTTCATTGTTACAAGTTGAACATAATTAAAGCATAGTGATTAATCACAAAAACAATATGTAATTATATATGTGTTTCTGATGGTCTTAGGCGACCCCTGTGAAAGGGTCATTCGATCCCAAAGGGGTCGCAACCCAAAGTTTGAGAACCGCTGGCCTAGAGGCTCCTTATCCTGACTTTCAAGATCTCCCGAAAATGGTTCTTCACCCCCATCCTCTCTGTTCCTCATTACAGGACAGTATGTGCCATTGTCTCCGTCCAGTTGGCTCTCTGCACCTTTGCTTAAGCTCCACCTGCCTTGATTGTCTTACATTCTCCCCCAAGCCTAGCCACACGAGACTCATCCTTTAAGGAGAGCCGAGATGCCAGTTCTTTGTGGAACCTTCTGACAGCTCTCCTTCCTAATTTCTAAGGTTTTTACAATTTGTACAGTTCAGATTGTCCTTGAATTGTAATTTGTCATATATTATACCCCATTTGTTCAGAACTCATACAAAGTTCAGATTCTGCATTGTGTATCAAAATTAGTCAAAAA
>NW_005370187.1:133370-170816 GCF_000412655.1 Myotis brandtii | reverse complement strand
CCCCCTACTGGGTATGTGCCCGCAACCAAGGTACATGCCCTTGACCAGAATCAAACCTGGAACCCTTCAGTCCGCAGGCCGATGCTCTATCCACTGAGCCAAACCGATTAGGGCCAAAATTAGTCTTTTAAGATAACTTTTTTATAAAGAAGAAGGATGCCTTTATATATGCTCTTCATCCTAAAATATCTAATTTTGTACACAGATTGAGTTCTCATAGGATTAAATCCAGTCAGTAAGTTAATGCATTGCGGACAGACCACGAGAATTCTCGTGTTTTCTGTTCTAATGCTTGTGACCAATCACGAGAATTCTTTAAAAAGATATTAGCTTGTAAGAACATGTAATAAATGACTTCAAAATGCAATGGGTATTTAATTTTAAAGCGTGCCTTTAACATTTATGTAAAACATTTTTTGTACTTGTTCAATAGAAACTTATCTGGCCACTGGGTAAAGCTAGCAATAAAACTACTGGTCCACAATGTGTTAACTATTCATCCCTTCTTTTATCCAGCAAATACTTACTGAGCACCACTCTTGCCTGGTGAACAAAACAGGCAAAAATCCTGGAGTTTATATGCTAGTGGGGGAAGACAATCGAGAAACAAAATACATAAGTAAATATGACATTTTAGATGATGATAGTGCTATGGAAGAAAAAAAAACAATGGCGATATGACTGCTGGGGTGAGGCACAGAGTGAGTTACAGTTTTAATTATACAGAGAAAGCAAACCATATTGAGGATCAACAAGCTCAAAGGCTCTGAGGAGGGAGTGTGTTGACTGCTTTTGAGAAATAGCAAAGAGAAACAATGTGCCTGGTGCAGAATGTGTAGGGGGAGAGGAGGAGGAAAAAAGTAAAAGAGCAAGGAGAGACTCCAGATTAAGTAGGGCTTTGGGCCTTATGGGCTAATGGAACGATTCCGTGTTTCTCTCTAAACTAGATGGGAAGCCAGTAGGGGTTTCCAGCAGAGGAGTGACCTGGCGTATTCTAGAAGGGTCACTCTGACTTGTTGTGCTAAGAATAGATTATAGGGAGTAAGGGCACGAGCAGGGAGACCAGTTAAGGGGACTATTCAGATAATTTAGGAGAGAGATCATAAGTATCTTGGCCAGAGTGGTAGAGGTGCCAGTGGTGGTGATATAGTTGGATTCTGTAAATATAGATGGGTATAGATACATTGAAAGTAAGAATAATAAGATTTACAGGCAGATGAGATGGTGTATGAGAAAGAAGAGACAAAATAACTCAAAGGTTTTGGCCCAAACAACTGCAAGTATTGAGTTCTTATTCAATATTGGGGTCCAGCGAGGAAGGAACATATGCACCGGGAAGGATCAGGAGTTTTAGATATCTCAGGTACGAGATGTCTGCATTCAGGTGGAAATTTCTGCTAGGAAGTGAGGTATAGACTGGGGTTCCGGAGAAAGCTCAAGATGGGCATGTAATTCAAGTGAACAAAACATCATTCTTCTACAGTTATTCTATATTATTGGAAAGTTGTGAGAACAATATAAGCAAACTAGCCCATATTTAACAAGCATAATTAGCAAAATTCAATTACATTTTGAACACTCATCTATTCATCAATTCAACAGATATTTAGGGACTGCTTCCTAAATACTGTGCAACGAGAATACAAAGGCACAAACTACATCCTCAAAACACCCTGGTCTGGTTGAAGTGACTGTTAATGAAATGGAATTTTTGGACTGGAACCTGGATTCTTTGTCTGCCGGAATCAAAGAATGAATCCACGGACAGAAAGTGGTATAGCAAAGGTGGAGATTTATTGAAGAACAAGTACAGACTCCCACGTGGGAAGGGGGAAAGGGTCCCACTGAGTTCCTGTTCCCTGTGGCTTATAAAGGCTGCAGATCCTGGTGCCTTGATATCCCCCCTCTGATTGGTCACTATTCTCTTAGACTGGTCCCTATAGCAATTCCTGGGCTCAAAGGTCAAACCTCACATGGAACATGTGAAGTTGTCCTCCCCCCACCCCCACTTCCTTATTGTTTTCTTATTCCCTCTGGACTTTCTTCTCCTTCTGGATGAAGGGCTTCCTTCTCTTTATTTTGTAAATATAGACCTTTTGCTGTTCCCAGCTCCCTCAGTTTGTGGAAATATACCTGTTGCAGCTCTTCAGCTTCCCTAATCTATGGAAATATACCTTCTGCTGCCTGCAACCTGTGCTTCCTCCATGGTCCCCTTAACTTCCAAAATTTCTGAAATTTCCTAAGCCTGTCTTATTTTACCCCTAAAACTCCTGTTTCATTAGCAGGCTGTACAGTGAGGTGAATGTTACTGGAGAGGCTGTCTCGGTTTAGTGGGAGTGAAGTAAATGTGGAAAGACATGTAAATGCCTGGGCAGCTTACAGACTAGTTGGAGAAATAGAAACACACAAGTCAAGTAGCTCTAAAGGGTGTAAACAATCCTTCAAGACAACAGAAAAACAATATCACGAAGCAGCATGTGAGCACTTGCCAAAGGCAAATATTTGCTTTAGGAACTCAAAAGATGAGGAAATCTTTCCAGGCTGGGGAAGCAGGGAACACTTGGTTTGGATGGGATTTGAATTAGGGCCTGAAAAAAGTGGTAGTGCCCGGCCGACGTGGCTTAGTGGTTGAGCATTGACCGGTGAACCAGGAGGTCATAGTTTGGTTCCCGGTCAGAGCATATGCCCAGGTTGTGGACTGGATCCCCGGTGTGGGATTCTCTCTCATCATTGATGTTTCTATCTCTCTCCCTCTCCCTTCATCTCTGATATATGTGTATATATATAATCAGAGACATGGTGTTTTGAGGAAAGGTGATGGTGGGGTTTTCCATTCATTCTATGAGGGATGAGACACCTGATAAGGGTTTTAAGTAAGAGAATGACAGGATAAGATCTGAGTTTTGAAAACATCGCTTTAGCTGTAATACAGAGCAGATGACCAAAGTGAATTCTGGCAGGCATGGTAAGAGACTGCTACAGATGTGTTTGCTATGAGGTTGATTGTACGGATGGGACATTCACTTGAGCTATCTAGCAAAGAGTATGATGTGTAGGGCTAGGTCTTAGGTAAGAGAACTTGGTTGGAGATTTGGGGTTGTTTAGGAGGCAGAAGTGTTAGCCCTAAAAGTGGATAAAATCTCAAAGGGAGAAAGTATGAAGAGAGAAAAAAAAAGCAGAAGGCTAAGGACTAAGCATCATTTAAGCACTCATTTGGGGTTGTTTAGGAGGCAGAAGTGTTAGCCCTAAAGTGGATAAAATCTCAAAGGGAGAAGGTATGAAGAGGAAAAAAAAGCAGAAGGCTAAGGACTAAGCATCATTTAAGCACTCACTTTAAGGAGCAGCAAAAACCAGAAAAGGGGGCAGATGGAAGAACAAGGGACCACAGGGCATAAGAGGAAATAGGCATTAATGTGCAGAAAGAAATATCTAAGTTGGGTAAGAAACCCTGCATTGTTATGCAATGTTACTTTTCACAAAGCTTCCATTAAATTATCTCACTTGATAAAAGAATCCAAGTAGACATAGCAAACATTATCAAACACTAATCAAATCTGGTATCCTGGTTCCCCATGTGCCAAATGGAGGTGATAAGAACTAGGTTATTCCTTTTGGAGCGTAGACCGAGAAGGTGCCTTAAAAACCACCTAGTTTCCAACCACTTCATTTTATAAATGAGGACAGGTAGGCCTCTGGAGAAGCGCACTTCTGAGGTCATACAACCATTTAGTAACAGAGCTGGGACCAGAAACGGATCTTCTTGAGTTTTAATTTAGACGTTTTCTCTTCCTGAACTTTATTCATTTATTCTAAGAGCATGGATATAACAAAAATAACTACATGGATTTTAAATGTCTACATTTTTTTAAAAAATGAATATTTTATCTTAAGTTGCCAACAGTCTATGGTAAAAAAAAATATGTTGATTACTTATACTCCAAATTGATTCGGGAGAATGCTCAGTTCTAATTCTGCCCTCCTGAGGCCTCTTTATCCACCCAAACTTTTTCTATCTTTCAAAGCGAAGGGCAAGTGCAACTCTGACATTTTCTGCCATCAACCCAATAAGAATTAACCAGTTTGTCTTCTGGGTTCTCATAGACTCAGCGTTTTCCAAACTTCAGGTGGAAACGTCGGTGTGTAAATGCATCAATTCAGGGGGTCACTCCCAGAAAGAGAAATAGAACAGATAACATCAGTGTGCATCGCACGCAGTGGTGGTAACATTACTTTGTGAAGCTTTTACTTCATGCATGTATGTGTGCTGGATTGCAGTATAAAATGTAAAAGGTGTGACAAGCTTGGAGGATTATAGTGAAAAACACGAACCAATATCCATATAACTCTTTGAGGTTTGGGACTGTCCTTACCTTTCTATCCCTCATGCCCAACATACTATTTGGTGGGGACTCAGGAGATGAAGACTTATTATTAGAAGAATGAAGAACAGGTAGGTTGGGGGGGAAGTGAGTACTTGAATTAAGTATAACTTTCTTTAGTCTTCTTTACTTTGGATGTTAATATTAATTTTTTTCAACCCAGTATTTACCGCAACCAAGAACCTGTGTTTGGTATGTGTGTCTCCCTGTGACCTTCAATGTCCTGTGTGATGTGGTATAAATAACACTTCCTGCTAATGTTGCAGCTGTCATTCAAGGATCTTAAATTGCTCTAGGAGCAGGATCTGGTGTTGAGTGCCTGGCTCCACTTGGCAGGTGCTCGAGTTAGAAGCAGGGACCGGCTGAAATCTCTGGGCTCCAGGCTGACGCCTCCCTCCCCTCCCACCCGCTCCTCCCACCCTCTCTTTCCCTCATCCCTTGTGGGGAGGAGCCATTGACCCTGCCGTTTTGTGAGCTTGTGTAACAGTAAACAGAGTTTGCAAACATTCCCGTTAATGAGAAGGTTGCTCTTTAATTTGGGCTGACTCTGATGTATAATATGTGGAGGGGGAGGGGTCATGGAAATAAAGACTATTGATTTAAGCAACTCGGGGATGGAAAAGTCAGGGGAGAAAACTGTGAAGGAACTGATTAGAGGTTTAGGATCATCCAAGGAAATTAGAGACCCCTCTGGCTAGTAGCTCTTTGAGATTTGCACTTGACCCAAAGGGGCTATTTGACTAGCTATGTGCAATATCCATTTTGTGTCCACTTGTTCATTTCTTCCTTCTGGCCACACTCCATTGGTTGTGTGTGTGTGTGTGTATGCAAATCAGCCACCAGGAGTTTAAATACCACTCCTCCCCCCTCCCCCCCAACACCCTTCATTTCCTTCTCTTTTTTGTAGCCCTACCATCACCTTGAATTACTCCCATTCCCCATTTCCTGGAAGCTCCTCGGGGTCACCCCCCTCTCTTTCCCCAGGAGCTGTTAACTGCCCACAGTTGGGCCTGGGAGGCTCTGGGAGGGTGGCAGCTTGGAGTCCTGGCTTGGAGTCAGGTTACACCACTTGTGTGTGTGTGTCTGAGTTCACGCAGCATGTTCCTCTGTCAGGGATTCCGCAAATATCTGCCGGAGGTAAAAAAGGAAAGTGCGCTGCGCTCCAGCACCCAGAGCAGTGAGCCCCGCGTCCCGAGTCCCCGCGAGCGCCAGGCACCAGGGCCATGTCGCCGCCGTAGCCTCCACAGCGCCCCAGCCGCTCTCTTCATGCCTCGGTGCAGCCGCACCACGTTCCTGGGGTGAAGGGGTGCCTGGGCATGCTCCTCCCCATGGGCAGCCCACCATGTCTAATGGATATCGCACTCTGTCCCAGCACCTCAATGACCTGAAGAAGGAGAACTTCAGCCTCAAGCTGCGCATCTACTTCCTGGAGGAGCGCATGCAGCAGAAGTATGAGGCCAGCCGGGAGGACATCTACAAGCGGGTGAGTGAGGGCAGGGGCGCACCGATATTCCAGGCCCTTCCTGGCTCACGCTGTGCGCACTAGCGAGGGAGGTGGGCTCCAGGCCTGGGCTGCTCACCTTAACGCGCGTGACCTTGGCCAAGCCCAGTTCCCCTCCTGAGAGAGGGAGCTGGATTGAACCAGAGGTTCTCAAACCGCGACAGTGTGTGTGGAACCGTGCAAAGCAATCGCCTTGGGAGCTGGTTAAAAGGTAGATTCCCCGCCTCACCCCGGGATTCTGACTTAGTCACCGGTGGGGACGCTGGGAAATTTGCATTTTAAAACAGCCCCCAAAGGTGACTCTGAAGCTGCTAGTTCCCAGGTGTCACACTCCATAGAGAAAGGCTGCGTGTAGCCCTGGCTGGCCCCGTGGAGGCAGAGAATGATGCCGTGGAGAATAGGGCAGCCGCGGAGGGCACTTCTGTTTCTTGAGAAATTCACGTTCAGTTTTTTAAAAATAGTTTTTTATTGATATCAGAGAGAAAGGGACAGGGAGAGAGATATAGAAACATCGATGAAGAGAGAGAGAATCATGGATCGGCTGCCTCCCGCACGCCAACTGGGGAGACCTGAATCGAACCCTGACCTCCTAGTTCATAGGTGGACGCTCAACCACTGAGCTAGCCGCCGGCTGGGCTCATGTTCAGTTTTGAAGATCGTTATGTAAAATAGTTTTAAAGACAGAATCGCATATAGAAACATCGATGAAGAGAGAGAGAATCATGGATCGGCTGCCTCCCGCACGCCAACTGGGGAGACCTGAATCGAACCCTGACCTCCTAGTTCATAGGTGGACGCTCAACCACTGAGCCACACCGGCTGGGCTCATGTTCAGTTTTGAAGATTGTTATGTAGAATAGTTTTAAATACAGAATCTTGGGCGTTTTCAGTCTTAGGAATAGGTAAGCTGAGCATGAAGAAAAGGTAGCAGCAGGCCTGCGGAGGGGGAGGGGAAAGGGTGGCTTCCCTGAACCACAGGGCTGTCTTGATTGACAGCTGAGTGACTAGGGTGGGGATTGGCTGAGTTGAGGGTGAGATGAGACAGCACCTTGCTAGAGGACATCAGGCTGTGGGGGTGCAAGGATTAAGCGTCCTGACTGGTTTCCACAACATTGGTTTCCACAGCCCTCTTAGTGTCTGTGCGGGCGCTGAAGGGGCCTGAGTGACCTGGAGCTGGGGGGGGGGGGGGGCGGATTTATCAGAGATCCTAAATCTCCAGCTGTTTACGCAGGAGACTGTGCAAATAAGATCCCTGGGACGCATCACAGGCTGCCCGATAGGGTCTTGGTTAGAGGGGTTCCTGGTGTCTATGACACCCAAATGACTATTTGGTAAATCAACGAATGTGGACCGCCACATTGGGGAGATTTAGCCCCATTTTCTGTTTTTCCTGGATTTCCATGTTTTACTCTGAATTTTCCTGAAACTGGTCTAGATTCGCCTTTCATCCTTTATATGGCTAGTGATGTGCCTCAAGGAGCCACCAGGGTTGAGGAGGATATTGCCATGTGAGGGTTGTTGGCTCAAAGATATATAGAGAGAGGGGGGAGGGTAAATGGCAGTATTTGCCTCAGGGTAGAAGTAGTGAATGAATTTGTTCACTGGAGCATTTTTCTATTAATTGTCCCTGAAGCAAGACAGAAGGAAGAATAGTTTCATAGATCATTTGAGGGAAAGATGTTGTTCTTCTTTAGCTTGAATCAACGGATTGCTTGCATCGTTTGGTCTCACCCTCTGCTCTGATAGTCTTCAGTGAACACTTCGGGTGGGCTGTGCAGAGGCCCAGCTGTCCGGGAGAAGCGTGATTAAGATTAAAGGAGCTGCTGAGGGGCGGGGGGTGGGGAGGGAGTGGTCACAGCACATTGTCACATGCAGAGGTGACAACCATTTTGTTCAACCAAAGTTGCCACTAGCCCCATTTAGGAAACAGGCATGGCCCTGTGTCCTCCTAATGTCAAGTATGGCGAAGTCAGGCAGCTACTGGACAGCACGATTGGAGGGATCTCAATCTACTGGGTCCCCTTATCTCCCTTCTCACCAAGTCTTCGTTCATTCCACCAGTCACCTACTCATCCCATTTGTCTGTGACTTGGGAAACACTAAAGGCTTACGTTCAAAATGCTCTTATGTAATGCTAACAATACATAAAGCCATTGTTAATCATTAGAAAAGAGGCTCCAAGATTTGTCATGCAGACTTTTCAGCTCTGAGTTAACTCACCTTTCACCTGGGAGATTTATTTTCTGCAACAAGTGAGACAAGGGAGGGTCAAGACACCCTTCTGGTACCAGCTCCTTGTCAGGGAACTTTAGTTCAAAGTAATCAATATGTCATTGTGGGATATTTTGGGGTGGCCTGTCTTGGGCCCCAGCAGTGTCTTAAGGTCATCCTTGTTGGTCACGTTATGATTCCACAAGATTAGGTGTATTAAATAACAGCCATGTTGGCAAAGAGACATCAAGGGTGACATGCATTACATCATCACACGGTAAGTCAGGTCATTCAGATGGGAATTCAGAGCCCTGTTAGGTGACCCAACTTAGCTTGGTTTTTCTTTACTGTTGGAAGGACACTTCTTTAAATAGAGTAAAAATATTAAATCACACCCAACTGAGTCAGAATCTGCAATAATTTGGGTGCTGCATGCATGGTTCTCTTAAATAAAACCAATGTT
Source organism: Myotis brandtii (assembly GCF_000412655.1). NCBI lineage: Eukaryota > Metazoa > Chordata > Mammalia > Chiroptera > Vespertilionidae > Myotis > Myotis brandtii. Next base: position 162,262 of record NW_005370187.1, on the reverse strand, counting down.
TGCGAAACACGTAATGTCAGTCAGTTGTGAATAGTAATTATTTTACACATTTCCACTACTTCAGATTCTGTTGAGATATTTGTACTAGGAGTGAAAATTACTGTCTTTAGGAGGGACGGTCAGGCTTTTTACCATGATGGCAGCAGGGGAGGGAAATACGGGAAACTTTAGTAGAAAAGGACTGGAGAGAGGGTCCTGTCTTTCCAAGTGTCAAGTCATTCTTTAAGTAGTTGCTAAGGGAGAGACAAAAATAGATATAATTCATAAGGATTTTAATTAATTGTAAGAAGTCGTAAGAGAGTTATATAAAAACCTGGAAGTGTCAACTTCAAGGCAAGTAAATAAAGGAGTTAAAGGTTTCTCTCTTTCAAGCTGTTCAGAAAATTCAGAAATAATCTTAAGATTCATGCTAACTATGGACTAATAACATAGTATTAAATTATACCTAAAAATTTGGTTCTGTGAGACTGATTACTTTTCGGCTGTTTTAACTATCCTTTAGCTTCAATTTTTGTTAAATAATTAAAAAACACAGGAAAAAATGGGCATATATCTACCTGATTAGGTACCATTGCCCCCTCTTGGTAGCAAATAGTAATTGTAGGTTCAGTTTTTTGGGAAGATAGTTTTGAATGTGTCTTCCCAAGAAGAAACCATTGCAGTACTGCTAGCTCCTGATTCTGGAGAAAGTAAAGCGAGAAAGTGCTGTGACTGGCCCACAGCTGAGTATGGTCCACTCCTTCAGAGAGTGGCTTGTTGGCATTTCTGGACTGCAGCTGCTCTGGCAAATAATTTCTGGGTGGCAACTTGTTGATTTCCTCGTTGTTGTTGCTTATCTAATACTGCGTCTTCTCATGATAGCTGAGTGTGCCACCACTAGAAATATGTTCTGCCCTGGAGTTAATGAAATCCACTGCTGTGTGGAAAACACCCAATCCACTGTGTTTCGCCTTATGATAGCTACTTGTTAAGCTTCTGTGAGTTTATTATTATGGTGCTTTAAAAAAGATTTAAGAATGGAATTTAAAATCTGACAGATCCAATAGCAAAAATATCAGGAGAAGCTGAAGGTTGTCATCTGGGCCAGGTAGAGTCAGTGTTTAAATCTGGCATAATTGATGTTAGAAAGTGAAAGTGGATTTGGCCTTCAGATGGGAGTTGAAAGAGTTGTGTTCTCTTGTTCTTTGGCCCTTAGACTGCCTGATTTCTCTGAGCTATCGTTTCTCATCTTTGAAATCAAATGATATTTTTCCGGAGCAAACTTTGAAGTTTATGCATAGCATATTTATGCAGCTAGGTTTTTAAAATTGTGACAAACTAAGTACTGGTTTTACTTGCCTACCAGATTTTCATCATTTCTACTATTCAGCTGTCACTGGGCATAGTAGTTAAGAGTTATGAACCAGTCCGGCTGGTGTGACTCAGTGGTTGAGTATCAACCTATGAACCAGGAGGTCACCATTCGATTCCTGGTCGGGGCACATGCCTGGGTTGCGGGCTCAATCCCCAGTGTAGGGCGTGCAGGAAGCAGCCGATCAATGATTCTCTCTCATCATTGATGTTTCTATCTCTCTCTAAACCTCTCCCTTCCTCTCTGAAATCAATAAAAAATATGTTTTTAAAAGAGAGTGAATAAATAAGAAAGGCTGGGTTTGCTAAATTTCTTTTTTTTAACAAAATATTTTATTTAGCAACGGTACAAAGTCCTTTGCTTTTATACAAATTATTATGACTGTGATTAATTATAATTCAAAATGTTTTATCATCTTGGTTTAATACTTTCTGATATAATTTGGTCTGGTTCTAAATTCAGCTTTTAAAAAAGTTTTGAAGACCTATCTCTTTTTGGTTGATCCTGCCTGCTTCTTTAGTTTCAGGGGAGAGATGAGCTTAGGCACAGTGTCCAAGAATGTGCTGCAGCGAACTTACAGATTTTCATAAGAGTGTGGAGGAAAACAGAGGGTCCGTGTGGGATCGAGAGGCTGCCACATTCCATCCTCGTTCCCTCCCTCCTCACCTACACCTACCTGGAGCTGTGTTTCCTGAGGATGGCATCCAAAAGGCCAATTGAGCTCTCAGCCCCGATGATGAACTTCTGGAGCCTGATTTACTCTGATTCACATTCAGTTATCCCCTTAACTACGACGTCCACCTAATTTATACTTCTGCATGAACTTATTACAAAGCCCCTTCTTAGTATTAGTTATGTCCATCCAGGCTTACACACTCGTAGACATAGCATGATAGAGTTGAAAGGAGGCATTCTAAATTCCTGTCTCAAATGTTTCCCTTATTGGCGCTATCCCCTTGACCATTTGTTCACTCACATTTGCACAAATTGCCACATTCATACATTCATTCAAACATCTGTTGATTATCTGCTCTATGCCAGGTACTGTGCTTGATGTTGGTAGAGAAAAACATTAACAAATGAAATGATATAATAAGGGCTTCCATATAGAGATACGAACAGATTGGTCTAGAGTACAAAGCAGAACAATAAAGTCCACCAGGAAAGGTCTTGCCAAGTGTGTGAAGTTTGAATTGAATCTTGAAAGGTGATTAACACAGCAAGGAATGGGAGAAGCATTGCAGGCAGAAGAAACAGCATATACAACCACACAGAGCACTGAAAAAGCACTGTGTGTTGGCACACTCCAGGTCTTCAGGATGGCTAGGGCACGTGGTAAGGATTGTGGTGGTGGGAAGGTGAGACTGAGAGGTAAGCAGGGTACAGATCATGGAGAGCTTTGGGACTTATCCATTCATTCATTAATAAACATTAATTGGATACCTTCTATACTCTAAGTACTCTGCTAGAAGTTGGGGGTTCAAAATTGTAAAACACAAGAGGGAGTGTGGTAAAAAGCAAAAATCGAGATGTGTACAAAGTTAGTTGATGGATGGTGCAGTGGAAAGAAAGGATTTTTGCCAGGAACGAAAGCCTAGAGACAAGAAGGCGCGTGATTCATGTGGAGAATAAAAGTGGTTTTGAGTTGATAAGTTTAAGTAGTAAGCATATAGAATAGGCTTTGAAGTATGCAGGACACAATCCTTTTTGCCATTTTAGAGTGTAGACTTTATCCTGAGGATGGTAAGGAGCCATTGATGGGCTTTAAACAACGGGGAACCCCCAGATCCTTCTTGTGGGTGGGGAAGAGGGGCTCCAGGAAGGGAGTGCAGGAAAGCAGGAGGACAGACAGGCCAAACAAACTGTGGAGACAGTAAAAAGATCAGTAGCTGGCAGGGGGTTGGGGGAGGGAGGGATGAATAGGCAGAGCAGAGAAAACTTTTAGGGCAGCAAAACTATTCTGTAGGATACTATAATGATAGATCTGTGTCATACATTTGTCCAGACCTATAGAATGTACAACACCAAGGGTGAGCTCTAATGTACAACACTGTGGACTTTGAGTGATGATTATAGGTTCATCAATTGCCACTCATGCCACTGTGGTGGGGAATGTTGATGTGGGGGAGGCTGTGGGGGAGGACGGGGTATGTGGGAACTCTCTGTACATTCTGCCCAGTTTTCTGTGAACCTAAAACTACTCTAGAAAATAGTCTATTTTTAAATGCTAAAAAATTAAAGAAATTTTGAAGAGACAAAATGGGGGCCCATGGCAATAGAAATAGAGGGGAGGGAACTGATCTGGGAAATATTTAGGCTGTAAAACATCGGCAGGATTTGGTGGCTGATGGGATGGGAAGACTGAGGGGAAAGAATCGAGAAGACTGTCAGACCCAGCCAGGGTGCCTCAGTGGTTGAGCCTTGGCCTATGAACCAGGAGGTCATGGTTTGATTCCTGGTCAGGGCATATGCCCCTATTGTGGGCTTGATCCCCAGTAGGGGGTGTTCAGGAGGCAACCAATAGATGATTCTCTTCCAACAATGTTTCTATCTCTCTATCTCTCTCCCTTCCTCTCTCTAAAATTAATTATTTTAAAGACTCTCAGGTTCCTGGCTAAGACAGGTCACTTTTTCTGGGCCTCTGCTTGTTTATGTGTAGAATGAGTGGGCAGGACCTGGATCCATGCCAACATCCCTCCCAGCTCGAAGTTCTGTGATTCTGAACAGCCTCTTCTGGATACTCACCCTAGCTTAGGCAGTTGCCTCCCTTCTCCCAGTCTCTCAGCTCATGATGCCTCTCAGTGCAGGAGTTGCCTGCAGAGCTGAGATGGCTTTAAAACTGCCAGCCAGTGTCAGGAAAATTGGGTGCTGTTATCAGGTAGCTGGGGTTATAATTAGCCCAGTTGCTAGGGGAAAACTGAGATTCTGTAGGCATGGACTGCCAGAAGCAGCTTTCCCCTGCTGGATGAACTGACTCCTTTGCAGGAACAAAGTGGATAGGGATGGAGTGTTTTCATGTGTTTTTAGAGGATTCCGTTTTTGCCTAGGACAGTGGTCGGCAAACTCATTAGTCAACAGAGCCAAATATCAACAGTACAACGATTGAAATTTCTTTTCAGAGCCAAATTTTTTAAACTTAAACTATATAGGTAGGTACATTGTTATTAACTTAATTAGGGTACTCCTAAGGCTTAGGAAGAGCCACACTCAAGGGGCCAAAGAGCCGCATGTGGCTCGCGAGCCGCAGTTTGCCGACCACGGGCCTAGGATATAGGAGAGGCTGAAAGCAGAAAACAGGCTTGTGCTGGGGCTAATCAACATCTTCTGTGTGGTAGGAGGAGTGGGCAAAATTCTCTTGATCTGTATTTGGGTAGCTGGAAAGAGACTTCACATGATGGAGAGAAATAACTCACAGTTTAGAGCTAGAGAGGATCTTGGAGATAATCTATATAGCCCTTTCACTTTTTAACAAATATTTTTATCTTAAAATAATTTTAGACTTATAGAGAAGAGGCAAAAATAATATAAAGCGTTCTTCTATACCATTCATTCAGCCTTCCCTAATGAATAAGCCCTTTATTTTTAAAGATAAGGAAATTGAGGCCCCAAATAGTAAAGTCACTTGCCCAAGGTCACACAGGTCAGGTTGGGACTAGAGTCCAGGAGGCCTGGCGACCTGTCTCGAAGTGACTTCCTTGGTCTTCAGCAAAGTTTCAAGGGGTTTACATGCTTGCCAAAAATTTAGACTTTCTTCCGCTTTGTGCTACTGGGCTAAAATGGAATATACACAGCAGGGCTAGGGTAATTCATAGATAAAGATTCTGTACCCTGTGCCTGCTGCCAAAAGAACATATGTAGTTCCTCAGCCTATATACGCCTTCCGTAGGGGTTTCATTTATGTTTCCAAAGCCACTGTGAACATTTTTTATCTCTGCTTCCTGCTCTGACCTTTGCCATCTCCTCTAAGCAAGTTCAAATTCACAAACCTCACAGTGAGATGAGGCTCTGTGATATGTGGAGAAGGCACGGAGTGGGGGCTGGGGCACACTGGAAAGAATCCACCCTATCATGTTAAACAGCAGCTAAGCCACCCACACACCAAAAGACCTGGTACATGCTGTTCCCTGCAGAGTTAAGTAATGGTCCAGGTGGCTTTTTGCCAGGCAGTGTTAGAACAGACTTTGGGCCACACCGAGCAGTTATCATACCTGTTATTTGGAAACTTGGCTTGAAGAGGTTGGAAGTAAATGAGAGGCACTGCCTGCCTTGTAATGCCAGCTTTTCATCCCCCAACCTCACGCAAGGTCCCACTGCATGAAGGGCAGGAAGCCTCCTCTATATGTACTCAGGGCCTTAGAAAGCCCTCATGGGGGTTGGAGGAAGAAGCCTGCTCTGGGGCCCCTGGGTAAGTGGAGGGAGCTTGGCCAGCCTGCAGGCCATGACCTGGAGCTGCGAAAGGAGAGTCTGGGCCCTGGCTGAGGGCCAGAAGTAAGAAGTCCTTCCGGGTCACTTGTTCTGGGTAGGTTTCCAAGCTTTCTCTGAGGCCGCTTAGTGGCTGCCCCTCTCAGAGTTCTCCATTAGAGCCAGTCAAACTGAGTCGATGCTCAGTACTAAACATACATCTGGTCCTGCCCACCTGGCGCCACTCAACTGATGACACAAGGCGTGCTGTCATCACTCTGCTCCCATGTCAGGAACTCTGAGTCCAGAGCAGGATCCAGGGGTCTTCCGGGTACAGAAATCAGATGAAGGTGGTGGACCTCTGGGGCTCAGGTGAGCGGATCCCTTACAGATGGGGAGCACCCTCTCTTCTGAGTCTGCTTTCTCTCCGACCCCTTCTCGGTGATGGGATTGTGAGGCCTCAGAGGATTCTTATAGTCCAGTGGTTCTCAACCTTCTGGCCCTTTAAATACAGTTCCTCATGTTGTGACCCAACCATAAAATTATTTTCGTTGCTATTTCATAACTGTAATGTTGCTACTGTTATGAGTCGTAATGTAAATATCTGATATGCAGGATGGTCTTAGGCGACCCCTGTGAAAGGGTCGTTCGACCGCCAAAGGGGTCGCGACCCACAGGTTGAGAACCGCTGTAAATATAGTCAGAAGGGTCATAACTGGTCCCTTTCAGCCTCTGCAAAGCTGGGAAGGAGAGCAGAGGGGTCCCTTCAGTCAGGGAAAGCTTGGTTGTAGAGGGACCACATAAGGGCTTGCCGGAAGTGCTGCAGGTAGAGGGTGATCAGGAGATGGTGGTTAGAACTGGAACTCCGCCTCAGGCTTTCTCCACCCTCAACTGCTCATTTCCAAATTGCTCTCCCTTCTCTTTTCTCTCCTGTTTCCCTACTTCTTCAAGGCGTGTGAGAGTATGTCCCCCGTGCCTCAGAGTCTTGACATAAGATGTAAGAAAAGAAATGATCAGGAGGAAAACTCCATAACTGGTCCCTTTCAGCCTCTGCAAAGCTGGGAAGGAGAGCAGAGGGGTCCCTTCAGTCAGGGAAAGCTTGGTTGTAGAGGGACCACATAAGGGCTTGCCGGAAGTGCTGCAGGTAGAGGGTGATCAGGAGATGGTGGTTAGAACTGGAACTCCGCCTCAGGCTTTCTCCACCCTCAACTGCTCATTTCCAAATTGCTCTCCCTTCTCTTTTCTCTCCTGTTTCCCTACTTCTTCAAGGCGTGTGAGAGTATGTCTCCCGTGCCTCAGAGTCTTGACATAAGATGTAAGAAAAGAAATGATCAAGAGGAAAACTCCTCTATCCTTTCTAGGCTACTGCTGTCCAGAAGTTTCCAGAGCCAGATCCTGTCCCTCCTTCTTGTATCACTGTTCTCCCCCATTTTTAGGCCTTTTCTGTCCTTCTTTGTCCCATATCCTATCTCTTTCCCCTCAATTTCACACATAAATGCTAAATGCTTCCCATTTAAACCCTCTTGGAGAAGGAAATCCATTTAGTGTTACTGCAGGCCAGGCTCTATGCTTTTGCATTTTATACATATTTAATCTCAAGCCCTTAATAGCCCTGTGAAGTTGGTGTCTTGTCCTCATTTTTTTCATAGGACCAGGTTTGCCATCAGCAGCCCCAGGGAGTGGACCTGGTATCCCAGCAGCTACATGGCCTGATTCTTGAGTTAATCAAGGCCTTGGCACATCCTTTAGAATTAAAAGTTAGTCCCTCTTTCAAATGCAAATGATGCTTTTTAGTGACTAACTCTACATTGTATTAAGGCCTGACCACAGAGAAAAGAAAGAGTTCTAGTGAACCGATATCTATTTTCATAGTGGCTTTCACCAAGACTGTGACCGGAAGGGGTGGCATTATCTCACTGATCTATCTGCAGTAAAAGGTGGCATTGACCTCATTTTTACTTGTGAAACAGGTGCAAATTGCTATGTGGAATGTAATAGAAACCGTGCTATCCTTATCCCCGTGCACTGCCCTGAGTCTGGTATGGGAACTCCAGAAATACAGAGGAAATTAGGAAATATTCAAACCAACATACAAATTAGAAAATGAGGTTTATGAGAAAAGGGCAATGAAATTGGGGATTTTTAATTTGGGGAAGAATAAACTTAAAGGTGACCTAGTAGTAGTCTCAGTCTGTGACAGATGATCAACTATGCTCTGTGTCTGATGAGAATAACAGTAAGTTGATCCTAATTTAAACATAAGCATTTAGGCCTCATTCATGAAAATATTTTTGACCACCTACTATGTTCCAGGTGCTATTGGAAGTGTTTGGAATATTGTATCAATGAACAAAACAGATAAGCATTGCTGGCCTCATGGAATTTATATTCTACCTTGAGAAGACAAACAATGAACAACAAATACGTAGAATATTGGAAAGTGATTAAGTCCTCTTCAGAATAAAAAGAAAAACATAGAGCAGGGTAAGGGGGTCAGAAAGTGTAAGAATGGAGGGCAGGTTGCAGTATTAAAAAGTGGTCAGGGGAGGCCACATTTAGAGAGTGATTTTAAACACACACACACACACACACACACACACACACACACACACACACATTCCTTACTTCAGTTTATGTGGGCCAGCACTCCAGAAACAGCTTAGCTGAGTTCTCTGTTTAGCATTTCACTAGGCTACAGAACAGGTATTGGCTGGGCTGATTCTCATCTGGAGACATGATGGTGAAGAATCTGCTTCTGGACTCACTTGGGTGGTAGGACTAGAGGTCCCAACTTCCTGCTGGATGTTGGCAAGAGGCTGGCCACAGTTCCTTGAAGCCACCCACTACCCTTTGCCGTATGGGCTTTTCCACATGGCAATTTGCTTCACCAAGTCAGCAGGGAGAGGTGCTAGAGCAAGTCTGCTACCAAGACAGTCTTAAGGCTTAATATTGTCAGAGCAGTGACAGTCCCTACCTTTGTTATATTTATTGGGTGGAAGCAAATTACACATGCTGCCCATATTCAAAGTAATGAACACCAGGAGGCCGATATCATGGGAGCCGTATTAGAGCAGAGTCTTGACATAAGATGTAAGAAAAGAAATGATCAAGAGGAAAACTCCTCTATCCTTTCTAGGCTACTGCTGTCCAGAAGTTTCCAGAGCCAGATCCTGTCCCTCCTTCTTGTATCACTGTTCTCCCCCATTTTTAGGCCTTTTCTGTCCTTCTTTGTCCCATATCCTATCTCTTTCCCCTCAATTTCACACATAAATGCTAAATGCTTCCCATTTAAACCCTCTTGGAGAAGGAAATCCATTTAGTGTTACTGCAGGCCAGGCTCTATGCTTTTGCATTTTATACATATTTAATCTCAAGCCCTTAATAGCCCTGTGAAGTTGGTGTCTTGTCCTCATTTTTTTTCATAGGGACAGGTTTGCCATCAGCAGACCCAGCAGCTACATGGCCGATAGCCCTGTGAAGTTGGTGTCTTGTCCTCATTTTTTTCATAGGACCAGGTTTGCCATCAGCAGCCCCAGGGAGTGGACCTGGTATCCCAGCAGCTACATGGCCTGATTCTTGAGTTAATCAAGGCCTTGGCACATCCTTTAGAATTAAAAGTTAGTCCCTCTTTCAAATGCAAATGATGCTTTTTAGTGACTAACTCTACATTGTATTAAGGCCTGACCACAGAGAAAAGAAAGAGTTCTAGTGAACCGATATCTATTTTCATAGTGGCTTTCACCAAGACTGTGACCGGAAGGGGTGGCATTATCTCACTGATCTATCTGCAGTAAAAGGTGGCATTGACCTCATTTTTACTTGTGAAACAGGTGCAAATTGCTATGTGGAATGTAATAGAAACCGTGCTATCCTTATCCCCGTGCACTGCCCTGAGTCTGGTATGGGAACTCCAGAAATACAGAGGAAATTAGGAAATATTCAAACCAACATACAAATTAGAAAATGAGGTTTATGAGAAAAGGGCAATGAAATTGGGGATTTTTAATTTGGGGAAGAATAAACTTAAAGGTGACCTAGTAGTAGTCTCAGTCTGTGACAGATGATCAACTATGCTCTGTGTCTGATGAGAATAACAGTAAGTTGATCCTAATTTAAACATAAGCATTTAGGCCTCATTCATGAAAATATTTTTGACCACCTACTATGTTCCAGGTGCTATTGGAAGTGTTTGGAATATTGTATCAATGAACAAAACAGATAAGCATTGCTGGCCTCATGGAATTTATATTCTACCTTGAGAAGACAAACAATGAACAACAAATACGTAGAATATTGGAAAGTGATTAAGTCCTCTTCAGAATAAAAAGAAAAACATAGAGCAGGGTAAGGGGGTCAGAAAGTGTAAGAATGGAGGGCAGGTTGCAGTATTAAAAAGTGGTCAGGGGAGGCCACATTTAGAGAGTGATTTTAAACACACACACACACACACACACACACACACACACACACACTCTCCTTACTTCAGTTTATGTGGGCCAGCACTCCAGAAACAGCTTAGCTGAGTTCTCTGTTTAGCATTTCACTAGGCTACAGAACAGGTATTGGCTGGGCTGATTCTCATCTGGAGACATGATGGTGAAGAATCTGCTTCTGGACTCACTTGGGTGGTAGGACTAGAGGTCCCAACTTCCTGCTGGATGTTGGCAAGAGGCTGGCCACAGTTCCTTGAAGCCACCCACTACCCTTTGCCATATGGGCTTTTCCACATGGCAACTTGCTTCACCAAGTCAGCAGGGAGAGGCGCTAGAGCAAGTCTGCTACCAAGACAGTCTTAAGGCTTAATATTGTCAGAGCAGTGACAGTCCCTACCTTTGTTATATTTATTGGGTGGAAGCAAATTACACATGCTGCCCATATTCAAAGTAATGAACACCAGGAGGCCGATATCATGGGAGCCGTATTAGAGTCTGTCCACCACATAATCGTCCCACTTTTTTTTTTTTGCAGAGATGGCATGGGAAGGGAAGTAAATAACATGAGAGTGACCAATAGAGGAAGATGTGTTCCTAGGTTCTACCTTCACAGCATTTATAACTGTCAAGCATCCCAGATTGGTGGTCTCCATGTTGAGTTCCTTACTCACCCTTTGTACTTGGCTATTTGCATTGACATTTCCTTTATCATATCTTTCTTTACATCTTTTTGTTTAAATCAACTTTATTAAGTGTACAGTTTGATGAGTTTGAACAAATATATACATCTATGCAACCACCACCACACAATAGAGATATAAAGTATTTTATGACCCCCAAAATTGTATGTCCCATTGGTATCAATCCTCTCACACCACTGGCTGTAAGAAACCATTGATCTACTTTTTGTCTATGGCTTAGTTTTATCTATTCTAGAATTTCATGTAAATGGAAGCATACAGTATGAATTCTGGTACCTGGCTTCTTTTACTTAGCATAATGATTTTGAAGTTCATTTGTGTTGTGTCACTAGTTCATTCTTTTTTATTGCTGAGCAGTATTCCATTGTTTGAATATAATGCAATTTGTTTATCTGTTCACCTGCAGATGAGCATATGGGTTTTGTGCAGTGACTAGCTATTAGGAATAAAACTGCTCTAAACACTCATGCACAAGTCTTTGTTTTATTTCTTGTGGGTAAGTACCCAGTAGTGGAATTGCTAGGCCATATCATAACATTTCAATTGATAAGATGCTGCTAAACTATTTTCCAAAGTGGCTATGCCATAGAAAATGTCTTTTTAAAGCAATGCCTTAAAGGACATGAGGATGTTAGCCAAGCAGATAACTAGGAAAAGAACATTCCAGGGCAGCCATGGAGCCTGAAGCAGCATGAGAAGGTGCAAGAATGCTGAGAGATGAGGCCCTAGAGCAGTGGTTCTCAACCTTCCTAATGCCGCGACCCTTTAATACAGTTCCTCATGTTGTGGTGACCCCCAATTTTATTGTTACCAATTGAACATAATTAAAGCATAGTGATCAATCACAAAAACAATATGTAATCATATATGTGTTTTCCGATGGTCTTAGGCGACCCCTGGGAAAGGGTCGTTCGACCCCCAAAGGGGTCGCGACCCACAGGTTGAGAACTGCTGCCCTAGAGATAGTGGAGCTCATGCAGATCAGATAGGCCCTCATAGATAATTGTAAAGACTTTGGCTTTAACTCTTATTGATAAGGGAAGCCATTGAAAGGTTTTGAACAGAGCAGTGACCTAATAAATGAGAGTTCTATCTGAATTTTGAAAAGAAATCTGTGGACTGACAGTTGGCAGAGGGGAGTGGAATTGGGGAACTGGGTGAAACAGGTGAAGAGATTAAGAAGTACAAATTGGTAGTTACAGAATAGTCACAGAGATGTAAATTACAGCACAGGGAATATAGTCAATAATATCAAATAACTATGTATGGTGCCAGGTGGGTACTTGAAATATCTGGGGGATCACTCTCTAAAGTACATGATTATCTAACAACTATGCTGTACATCTGAAACTAATGCAGAATAATATTGAGTGTAAACTATAATTGAAAAAATAAAAAAAATTTTTTTAAAGAACACTGTGGTTATGATACTGAGAAAAGGCTGTAGAAGGGAAAGGGTAGAAGCCAGGAAGGGCTGCTGGGAAGCTATTGCAGTAATCCACATAGGAGGTGATGATGATCAGACCAAGGTAATAGCAGTTGATGGGAGGGAGAAGTGGTGAAGGTAGCACCAAGAGGATTTGCTGATGAAGGGATGGATGTGGAATATGAGAGAAAAAAGGGAATTAAGGAAGATTCAGGGTCAAAGCCCAAGCAACTGGAAGGATGGAGTTGCCATAATTAAAACTGGGAAGACTATATGTGGAGCAGGTGTGAGGGTGGGGAGTGGAATTTCAATTTTGGACATTCTGTGTTTGGGATATTTGTTGGACATTTCCAGTGGCAATATCAAGCAAGCAGTTGAATTTATGTCTGAAGTTCTGGATAATGCATTGGACTGGAGATATAAAATTTGGGTATTGTCAGCATATAAATAGTATTTAAAGCTGTATAAGATCACCAGGGAGTTAGAACTACCAACGGGGAAGAGAAAAGGACCAAAGACTTAACCCTGGGTCACTCAAACATTAATAAAAGAACCAACAAAGGAGATAGAAAAGATGCGATTGGTGAAGTGGGAAGAAAACGAAGAGTCTGGAGTCATGGAAACCAAGTAAAGAAAGTATATAATGGCCCAGCCAGTTGAGTGTCAATCTATGAACCAGAAGGTTATGGTTCAATTCCTGGTCGGAGGAACATGCCCTGGGGTTTGGGGCTCGATCCCCAGTGGGGGGTGTGCAGGAGGCAGCCAATCAATGATTGTCTCTCATCATTGATGTTTCTATCTCCCTTCCTCTCTGAGATCAACAAAAATATATTTTTTTAAAAAGAAAGAAATGATATAATGGAAGAGGGTGGGATCAACCTTTTGAACTGCCGCTGATAGCTCAAGTAATATGATGACTAAGAATTGACCTTTGGCTTGGCCTGCATGGCTCAGTGGCTGAGCATTGACCTATGAATCAAGAGGTCACGGTTTGATTCCCAGTCAGAGCATATGCTACGGTTGTGGTTGTGGGCTCAATTCCCAGTAGGGGGTGTGCAGGAGGCAGCCAATCAATGATTCTTTCTCATCATTAATGTTTCTATCTCTTTCTCCCTCTCTTTTCCTCTCTGAAATCAATTTTAAAAGATGTTTTTAAAGAATTGATCTTTGTATTAAACAACACAGATGTGATCTTGATTAGAGTAGTTTGATGGACTGGTGGAGGCAAAGCCTGATCGCAGTAGGTATAACAGAAACTGAGAGGAAAAGAATTGGACTCAATGAGTACAACAGATCCTATTTAGGAGTTTTGTTGCAAAGGAGGACAAAGAAATTGGACAATCACTAGTAAGGGGTTTATAGAAGAATTTTTTAAAAAGATAGATGAATAATAGCATGTTTGTATACCAATAGAATTTTCCAGTAGAACGTGAAATATTGGTGAAGAGAAGGGGAGAGTTTCTGGATGGTTCTTTTGAGAGGCAATGCATAAATGGGATGTTTGGCTTTAGGTGGGAGCATGGATAGTTGGCCTGTGGTCCAAAGTGGAGAGACAGAGTATGTGAGCTCAGATGCCTGTGGACAGACAGGTACGGTGGGAGAAGACTGTCAAGAGTTTTCTTCTAGCACTTCAGTATTCTCAAGGAGGTAAAAAGCAAGCTTGTAATACTTTAAACAATAAATTTTTTAAAAAGGGGAAAAAAGCAAGCTTATTCTCCCACTGTGTATTTTCAAACATGCTCCTAGAGTGAGTCACTCTCCCTCATGTATGCTAATCCCTGCTGACATATCCTCATTCACACCTGGAATACCCCTATCCGTTTTCTCTGCTTATCCAAACCTTTCTCAGGTTTCAGAGTCCAACTCAGATTCTACCTGCTCAGGTGGGCCTGTCCTTATCACACTGTCTGAAATCCTCTTTCACCCTCTGTGCTCTTCCAGCAACTACAGTTGAGATGCATTATTTGGCCAATGTTATTGAATTCCTGGCTGCCAACTATCTTTCCACATATACAGTCCTTGTCCCTCCTTTTGGATTATAAACACTTTGTGGGGTGGATTGATCTCAAACTTCCGCTGTAGCCTTCAACATAATCTTCAACATTGTTGAGCCTATAACAGAAGCTCAGAAAGTGTGTGTTGATTGTTTGCAAACACCCTGAGAGTTGCAAGGGAGGCTCATCTGTACAGAAAAAGAGGAAGAGCAGAACACCTTTGCATCCTTTGCTATCTCCTCCACCTGGGAGGGCCAGGAGCTATGCTTTGGAGGAGAACCCTCATCTCTTCCCGGAACCCAGCAGCCTCTCCAAGAGAAATGTTGGCAGAAATAGAGAGCAAACACATTGAGGAATGAAATAGGTAAGAAGAAGAAATTCTTGTGTAGGGGTTGGGGGTAAGAGATCAATCAAAGGACTTGTATGCATGCATATAAGCATCACCAATGGACACAGACAGTGGGGGTGAGGGCCTGTGCTGGGGGGTGGGAGTGGGTGGGGAGAGGTCAATGGGGGAAAAAGGAGACATAAGTAATACTTTCAACAATAAAAAATTTTTAAAAGAAAAAGAAGAAGAAATTCTTGGCAGTAAGAATTGCTTAAGAGTGGGCTCTGGCCTAGCCAGATTGGCTCAGTAGATAGAGCATGAGCCTGCGGATCAAAGGGTCCCCGGGTTTGATTCTGGTCAAGGGCATGTACCTTGGTTGCAGGCTCCTCCCTGGCCCGATCCCTGTTTAGGATGAAAGCAGGAGGCAACCTATCAATGTGTTTCTCTCACATCGATGTTTCTCTCTGTCTTTCCCTCTCTCTACCACTCTCTCTAAAAGATCAATGGGAAAAATATCCTCGGATGAGGATTAATCCCCACCCCACCCCCAAAAAAGAGTGAGTTTTGTTTTATTTTGAACAAATTCACTCATCTGACATGTAATCATCTTCTATGTATGGACACTGTGCTAACAACAGTGGGGATACAGTGGTGAGAGAATAGAGGGGTCCTTGTCCTCTTGATACTCACCGTAGTGCCTGAACATAGTTTGAGTAGGCCTGGGATCTGACTCCTCCTCAGTGCCATGCTTGCTACCACTCGTCTTGTTTTGCTTCACTTATAATGAGCTGGAGTCACGTCTGTGTTTTGTTGGTTGCTGAATGCCATCATCCCATGAAACGCTAAGATTCTCCTGTACCACAGGATTAGTGTAATGCAGGGCAGAGCGTTTTCCGTGTGATGTACCGAGAGCTAGTGCACCTTTCTCCTAACATCTTATAGAGCAGTGCTGTCCAGTAGAAATACAATGTGAGCCACAGACGAAATTTAGAAATTTCTAGTGGTCATATTAAAAGAAAAGTTTTAAAAAAAGTGAAATTAATGTTAATAATGTCTTTAAAATATTACTTCGACATGAAATGAATATTTAAATATCAAGAGTGTATATTCTTTCTTTTTTCTTTTTCTGTTGTCCATGTCCATTGGTTTGGCTTATATACATGTATACAAGTCCTTCGGTTGATCTCTTCCCCTTACCCCCGCCCTCCCCTACTTTCCTTCTGGGGATTGATAGCCTGATCGCTGTTTCTCAGAGAGTGTATATTCTTTCATTGTGGTTGGCCTTTGCAATCAGTGTGTACGGGGTCTTTGAAGTCCTTACAGCATATCTCAGGTTGGCCTGGTCACATCTCAGGGGTTCAGTAGCTACATGTGGCCTGTGGCCGCCACCCTGGATGGCAGAGCTGTAGAACCCACAGTCTTAAGTGCTGTGCCTGGTCCCAAACAGAAGCTCAGCCTCAGAAGAGCTGACTGACCGGAGGGCCTGGCTGCAGGACACAGCGAGGCTTTCCAGGAGGAGTGGCTTAGATTCCAGTGCGGAGTGTAAGCTTCAGGGTAAGAAAAACCGTCCTGCACTTTGCAGGACACCAATCAGTGGCTCTGTCCTTTTTGAAAAATAAAAGCAAGTGAGCTGAATTTGGGGATAAATGTCAGATCACGTTAGACAACATGGATACTTTTTAAAAAATTTATTTTTATTGATTTCAGAGAGGAAGCGAGAGGGAGAAAGAGATAGAAACATCAATGATGGGAGAGAATCATTGATCGGCTGCCTCCTGCATGCCCGCTACTGGGGATTGAGCCCCAATACCAGGCATGTGACCTCCTGGTTCATAGGTCAACGCTCAACCACTGAACCACTCTGACTGGGCAACACAAATCATTTAAAAACATTTAGTAAGCTATATGTTTCCTGTGCACCAATTTATCTATAGAAAAATTAATACAGTTGTTCTATTTTTTAACTTCATAGTCAATTTCTACTTTGTTCCCAGTTCTAGACCTGCTGCCCAGAGAGAAGCCAGGCAGAGCTCAGGATGGTTCCCTGAGCGCCCCTTCCAGACTAGCTGAGGACACAAGTCATTCTGAGCATCCCTCTCAGCCCCGTGAGTGGGGCTGGGCTCCTGTCTGCACACAGGTGGCCTGGGGATTGCAGGCTCCCGCCTCGCCCCGGCTTTCTCAGGAGGCCTGCACTTTGCTAAATTAAGCCCCGCCAGGCCTATTTGTGGACCCAGAGGCTCCAGCCAAGTGAGAGAGATGCGTCCAGCTACGGAATGTTCTGGGAGGGAGAGAAACACTGAGATCATTGGTATTTATGTACAGTTTCTCACTTGCCAGATCAACAGAGGCTTCAGGGACTCAACCAAGATTTTAACAGAGTGGCCACGGGGGGCAGTTGAAGTGAAGAGCAGTGGGGACACCAAAGCAGTGTGTATACGAAGACCTCTGAGCTCAGTCTAACTGAAACAAGCCCCAGACACCTCAATCCTCCCCACACACTTTGTAATAGACTTTATTTTTAGAGCAATTTTAAGTTCACAGCAAAATTGAGCCAAATATACAGAGATTTCCCATATACCTCCTGCCCCCCAACATCCACAGCTTCCCCATCTACAGCTTCCCCATCATCTTGGTCATCTCATTTTAATTTTCTTGGGTTCCTACAGTTAGTGTTGACCAGAAATAGCTCTCTCTTTCTTATGACTCATGCATCTTACTACCTGTGGGGAAACTAACATTTCACCAGATTATGTAACCAGACAACCCGGGGGTCTGGGCTGCCTGTCACTACTTGAGCCAATTAAGCAGAAACGGGGTTGAATCATATATGAGCGTTTATTCCAGTAATGCCGTCAGTGTGGGGGAGCAGCAGGTCACCCACAAAAATATGCTCTGCAGCCCCCCATATGCCAGCTGCTTATATTGGGTAGAAGGACGAAGATTACGTGGGAAAGTAGGAATTACAGGCATAGGGAAGTGGGCATGGGATGATCTTTACAGGTTACAAGTCAAGCGGGCTGGAGGGGATTCTCAGAGGGCAGGTGCCTCCGGGTGCCCCGGCACCAGATTACATGTGATGGGGGCGGGGGGGGGGCGGTTGTAAAGAGCAGGTGCCTCTGGGACTAGATTGTTTCAGCCACGAGGTCATAAATCTTTCCATAATGATAGACAGTTCTCCGAACAGGAGGATGGACTGCATTCCAATGTTAGCTCCCATATTCCAGGGCGTACAACTCCCAGCCAGGTAAAAATGTGCTTTCTCTAATCAGAAAAGAACAATCATGGTTAACAGAGCATGATTAATATTTCTTATAGTTATAGTTGGTTTCCAATATTCTATTTCTGCCCCTAACACCTACTCTGTGTCAGATATTTTCACTGTATTTTCTCATTTAATTTTCACAATATTCCTGAAAGGTAGCTATTAGCACTCGAAAAAAACGAAAACTTAGGTTAAGCGATTTACCTCTAGAATACAGAGGTTGAACTGTATGGAACTATGTGAAACTGAAAAGTGGCTGAATATCTGTACTTTCCTGTGATTCAACCTAATAGAATGTGAGCGAGCTAGTACTTCAGTCCTAAAGGCTACACTCTTTGCCTTGTACCATATGCTGCCCTAAGTACCAGATTCTTTCTTTCCCCTTGGCAGTGTGGTAGTTTCAGACTCATGTCTCTCACCCCCTAAAATATTAGGACTAGGGAGCCGAGAGAAGGGCAGCCCAAGGTCTGACATGTGTTGAGTTGGGTCTAGGCATGTTTCTCTGGAGGCGAAAGCTGGAATTGCATTATGGGCCTCTATTGATTTGTGTATCTGCTGCTACTTACAGCTGCCATGTGTGTGCGTTTCCGTACACTATCTGATTCTAGATCCCTTCTGTTTATCACACTCGACTGTAATCATCTGCTTAATTGCCCCCATAGGCTGTAAATTCCCCGAGGACTGTGATTGTGTCTCCTTGTTCTTTCTAGTACCTATTAGAGTACCTTGCACATCCAAAGTTGGTGCTTCATAAATATTTGATCAAAAAAGAAGTAAACAAATGCTACCATCTCACAAGTCACCCTGTCTTCTGCCCAGTGAGCACTTCTCTCTGTCCCCTGTGTCTGTTCATACACCTGACCTCCTTACTGCCTTCGAACTCATTCACAGCTCAGTGTTTTTTCGGATGTGACTGTGTTTGTCTGCTTGGGCTGGGAAGAGAATGGTATTGTTTTCAGGCCCCTACGAAGGACTGACATGGGTTGGGCTTGAAGGAGAGACCTGAATAGAGAAACTTTGCCATTTGGATGTGGATCCTTGTATTATGTATTGTATGACCTGAAATTTTCCACTTGGGTTTTTTCCATCCCTTTGGGGGCCTGGACATTAAAGCAGGCTCTGGCCGGGAAGTGCCCTGGCTGCGTAGAGTCCTCTGGGTACTGTGGACACTGCCCTGCTGTCCTTTCCCTGGCAATGAAGGACGCTTGTCACATATTGGAGCAACCTAGGTGTCTACTGTGGGGCTTAACTGCGCTAGTAGGAGACAGTGAACTTGGAATCTAGAAAGGCAGAAATTTCACCTCTGAGTAAAGTCTTTCCTGTATCATAGGGTCTACGGGCTGTTAAAAAAACAAAATCCAACCCAGCACATTTGAAGATCTCATTGGCTTTATTAAGCGACTCATGAGTCAGGCAGCGTCCCGCCTAGCAACTAGAGGGATGATCCCGGGGTTGTACAAAATGAAAGCTTTTTACAGGAAGAAGGGGAGGGAAGGGAGCTGATAAAAGGAAAGGGCTATTTTTAGACCACTGACATTTTCTTTTGGGAGCTGGGGGACAGCAAGGGTTTTTATCCTGCAGATTGCCTCTTCTCAATATGGGGCATGGTGAGGGCCCATGTGATAGATTACCTCATGGGTGCTGAGCAGAAAATTCCAGACTGGTTGATTAAATTATGTTTCTGGGAGAATTTGAAAGGGAAGTTAGGTCAGGTATTAAATCCAGGTTTGGTATCACGGGCTTTAGCACAAGGTTTTTTTGTGACTGACTTCATTCACTTAACCTAATGTGTTCAAGGTTCACCCATGCTGTATACATCATTTCTCCTAATGGCCAAATAATATTCCATTGTATGGCTATACCACATTTTACTTATCCACTCATCAGCCAATGGGCGAAATTTTAAAAAGTGACTCTAGAACTTGACAGTGTCAAATATTTATGCTTGAAATGACTGAGCTCCTGAATGGTACTTGTCCATTTTGGATTATATAGCAATTTCTATCTTAATACCATATTTCCTTACCTACAGTGATGTCCACCCTTCTCTTTCTTACCCAGTCAGCCTCCTTGGGTTAGGTTATATATGAACTCCCTTACCAATGATCACGATTAGCATTTTTTAATCCATATCTTGGAATTTTGCTCTTCTTCCCTCAACTGGATTGCAAGCATACTGAGTATAAGAAATACATATTAGACATCGTCATTATTCCCCACAGGGTCTCTAAAGTCCTTTTACACTAAGAGTGTTGCTAAATATGTAGGACAAGGGCCTGCAAGAGTCAGAGCTGACCCATTCACACGGCTGGCTGTGATCACACTTCTTCAATTTAAACGTCTCTCCCCAACTCCTAGAAATGTGGAATATCTATGGGAGGCAAACTCTTGACCTCCTTAATATAATGGGTAATGATGCTTCTGGTCTAATGCTGAAAAGATTGATACATTTTGCTTTAAGAGCTTTTTTTTGTTTTTATTGGCCAGATAAAGCCATTTCTCTTTTTTTAAAAAGGGGGTAGGTTGTTTTTTTAGGATTTGCTGTGCCATGGCTTCTACTGGGACATAAATTTGAAACTCTTCTAATTTTTAAAAGTTAGAACCATATTTTGGATTATATAAGCGAAGATCAATGAATAGAGTTAACACCTAAGCCTTGAAAAGGAGTCAGGTAATTGGTTGCTGCTGGCTGCTCTTAACTCAATTCTGTGCTGAACTTTGCAGTAAAAATCAGGGTGAGAATCGATTCAGCAGAATCCCATGTTTCACGTGGATTGCTGTGAAGGCTCTGGTCAAGTGATGTTCCCAGAAACAAAACAAGCTACCGACATAGAGAAAGTTTGATTAAACTCTGTGTAACTAGGCAGTGATTTTTCTGCAAAAATAGGTTGTAGAGGGGCTAGACCTTAACACTTTAAATTGGAATGTACTTGTATTTCCGTGTGGTAAGATTTTGTATCACCTGGGAAATGACTTTGATCTGCTGGAATCATTTATCATAAGATTTCAGATCTAATCTGTGATGCTGAAGCTATTTCAGCAGTTCTGTGTGAGACATAAATGTCACCGTCTAGTTGATTGAACAGACATAATACTAAGGCCTAGAGAAGTAATCTATTCTTTTTATCGTTCCTCATTTATTTTTTGCTTTCCCTCCTTTTCAATTCTCTTTTCTACTTAACTTAGAAGGATAAAGCTAACATGAAGAATGTGCGGATTGGATATGTATTTGTGTGCAGGGTCTGGGATAGCTCACCTTTGGTGTAATCATTTATTTTTCTTTCTATGACATAATACTAGTTTAAAATGTGGTTATGGCTGAGGGATAGCTCACCTTTGGTGTAATCATTTATTTTTCTTTCTATGACATAATACTAGTTTAAAATGTGGTTATGACTGAGAACTTTAACTCCCCTAGTCAGACAGGGTGCCGCAGGCCGACGCTCTATCCATTGAGCCAAACGGGTTCGGCTATGGCTGAGAACTTTAACTCCCCTAGTCAGACAGGGTAAATTGGTTTTATAGTTGATAATAGGTAATATTTCTTGAATGCTTACTGCACGCCAGGCACCATGCGTGTGCTTTTTGTGCATTATTTCACTTAGTCTTCCGAATATCATTATGAGCGAGGAACCATTACGATCCCCCCTTAATCAATGAGGAGGTCGGGGCTCTTAGAGAGGGCAGGTGACTTGCCAGGCCCTCTTCTCACCTGCAGGGCCTATGCTCTCGGCCACTCTCCTTGCTGCCTCCACATCTTTCAAGAATGCCCAAATGCGGCACATTCCCTAATTTTATAGCTCACCACATTCCACTAGGTCAGGGGAGATTGGCAGTGTGTCCTGGCCTGGTCTCTGAAATGCTGGAGTGGAATGCTGGACTCGGTTATTGCTTTATCTTCAAGAGGAACCCTTCTGGGTTTCAGTTTCCTTATTTTTAAAATGCGGGACCACCTATACCACTGAGAAAACGGAGGCTCATGTGATGAAGCCCATAGCATAGTATTAATGAAACTCCTCCTGCTTCATACTGTGTAATGGATTTCATCAGGGAAGGAACGGATTCGTTTCTGTGCACTCAGCTCGAAGCCTGAATAAAGTCCATCCTGAACTAAAATGCAGAGACCCCTCCATCGGTTCACCCACAAACCTGCTCCTCTTTCTGTGCCCTGGTTTTGTCATTAACACTCGTTGCCACCCACTGGCTAGAAACCTCAGCATTGGCTCTGCTCCTCCCTCTGGTCTAATCGAGTCTCTCACTCATCCGCGAGCCCTGTGGAGTCTACCTCTGAGAGGTCTTTTGAGTCTTCCTCCCTGTGCTTCGCTGGCTCAGACAGTCCCCACCTGTTCTGGTCAGTTGCCTCTTGGCTCATCATCTTCTTCACGCCTACCTACCGTGAATTCCTTCCTCAACACAGAGCTGGCCGGGGCCCTATTTTGCCTGCAGCTCCCTAGTGAGTTCTTGTTCTCTACTGATTACTATTTAGCCTTCTTAGCATGACGTTCATAAACTTGTTGTAAGCTGATTTCTGTGCCGATTTCCCACTCCTCACCATACACCAGGGCACTTCCCCTGCCCTGGGCACTTCATGGACAAGCTCTCACCAAATCCTTGTCCATATTTGACTTGGGATGCTTTTATTTCCTTCTTCTGTTTGTCAAAATCTGACTTGTTGCTGCCTCACCTCAATACAAATGAAGTGTTCTCTTCATACATTTGCCATCAGAATCTCCTGTCACCTTAAACAAATGCAATTTTATGAACGTCCAATTTTATCGTAAAGGCAGGGTATTGTTTTCAGAAATGCTCATCACAACACAATTTCTTTAATTAATTAAATTCCTAGGTATACTTAAAAT
Source organism: Myotis brandtii (assembly GCF_000412655.1). Lineage (NCBI taxonomy): Eukaryota > Metazoa > Chordata > Mammalia > Chiroptera > Vespertilionidae > Myotis > Myotis brandtii. The sequence goes on along the minus strand of NW_005370187.1, from coordinate 139,507 downwards.
ACAGTCCTATATACAGCACTTTAGTTTACAGGAACACACCTGTGTTGGTAAGAAAAAACTTATTCTAACATACACTCTGTCCGTCAGTGCATTAAAGAGCGAACAGGCTTGGGCAGTGCTCAGCACCAGGGGCGGTGAGGGACAGATGAGGAGGATGGTTAAGTAGCCCCGGGGAAGTCCTGAGGCCTACAGTCCGGTGGTCATTGGCTAGGTTACTGACCATCTGAATCCACAGCTGTGTCAAGGGCCAGGAAGAGGGCTGAGTTGAGATGACAGGTGGAGGACTGAGGCAAGTTCAAGTAGGAGCCTGGTTCCAGGGTAGAGGGTCTGCAGCAGGTAATGATGATTCATACCTGTGTGCTTTTCAGAACATCGAGCTGAAGGTTGAAGTGGAGAGCCTGAAACGAGAACTCCAGGACAAGAAACAGCATCTGGATAAAACTTGGTGAGTTGCAGTTTGCACTAGATGAGTTCTGGTCCCTTCCAGAGTCTGGCTCACTAACCTGAGAATAATAGGTTTGGAACCAAATTCCTTATCCTGAACTCTGGCATCTGGATGCCATGTCCAATTCAGGGCTCTCTTACTAAGTCTGACAGACCTTGCCATTGAGTTCTGGTCCCTTCCAGAGTCTGGCTCACTAACCTAAGACTAATAGATTTGGAACCAAATTCCTTTACCCTGAACTCTGGCATCTGGATGCCATGTCTAATTCAGGGCTCTGTTACTAAGTCTGACAGACCTTGCCACAGATGGATAAATTCACCAGACCTAAGTTTATAAACTTCCTATTCAATAATCTACTGATATAACACCAAGGGCTGGCATAGAGATTGGGGAAAATGGGCACGCTCATATACTGCTGACAAGAATGTGAATTGTGGCCACATTTTTGGTATGTGGCACTACCCAAGTAAAAAAATAAGCATTTCCTCTGATCAAATAATCCTTAAAAGGAATCTGTTCCTTACACATAAGAACACGAATATGAAAGGATAAATGTATAAAGATAATTCCTGAATCATTTGTAATGGTGGCAAAAACCTAGAATCAACTATGCATCAATAGAGCAATGGTTGAAGGCATTTTGATCTACCCATACTGTGGAATATTATGCAGTCATTAAAAAGCATGAGTTAGCTCTATCCTGGTGGGAAGTCCCTGACAGACTAAGTAAGGGGGAAAGGTGCTGAGTGATGTTTATAGTGTCAGCCCCTTTGAGTAAAGGCAAACAGTGCTCTCTTTGGGTATATGTGTTTGTTTGATGCTGCATAGGAAGAAAACTGGAGAATTTCATATCAAATCCTTTAATGTGCTTATATCAAGGGAGTGAGATTGGAGTTTGTGATGGGAAGAAGACTTGATTTTTCCTTTATATAATTTTGTGTTGTTAAAATAGTTACTTTTATAATTTATAGTTTTTATAATTTAAAAACTGAGTTTTAAATGATAAGTATTATTAAAATTGCCATTAAAAATAATTTTCAGATTGTATCCTGTGATCGGTTTACATTCACTCTGATCTGTCAATCTTTCTATTGCTACTTCTCTTGACATTTAGGATGACTAGTCTAGCAAGGTCAGAATACTCAAAACCAGACTCAATAATACACAATATACTGGTGTTATTAAACACTTACTAAAGCACTAAGTGAGCTGATAGCTTTTAGGAAAACATATAAAATAACAATTAATAGATTTTGAGATTTGTGTAATGCTTTAAAAATTTTTTATGTCATTTCAGCTTTTCATTAGGTGGCATTATCTATTTTTAGGAATGAAAAAAGTAAGGTACAGGGTATTAAAGTCTTGTCAAATGAGTGGCAGAACCCACATCTTCTGGCATCAATTCAGCACCTCTGACTATACAACAGCTGTAGCCTCTTCAATCAGGAATTCCTGGCCAACTGAGCTACTCAGAAAATGTATAACTTCCATTCTCAAGATATTATAGTTAGCTTTTGTCTATTGCATTTATCAAAGAATATGGAGTCAAAGTAAAAGTTGATGATTTCTGAAGTCTACCTATTTAGGGGTCTTTCTACTTAGGGTTATTCTTTTGACTTGTGTCCCTTGTACAACTAAGACCCTTCTATCCCCCAAAGACTCAAGTTACATAAAGCCTCTGGATGGTAGTGAGTAGTGTCCACCAGTAACTAAGGGATCCTGTCATCTTTAGGAAAGCTCCCTTTGGTCTCCATGGACACAGCCTTCTGGGTCAAATATTAAAGTACCACTCGGCTTGGGTAGAGTAGCTTTGATTTATGAAGGTACAATGTTGCTCTCTGCTCTGAGAACAAGAAGGTGGTCCATGGTTCTCAACAAATGACTTAAAGCAGGAATAAAACCAAACCGGAATTAAGATCATTCAGCACCTGATATTGCCCCCAAATTTCTAATCCTCAGACATCCACGGGCAGCTGTTGTTAGCTAAAAATAAGCTGGTGACACCTTACCCACTTTAGCGCCTGGACATTCATTCCTAAGGACGTCAGAGGAGCAAAGCTAGGCCAGAACCCCGAGCCTCCGTAGATTAAATGTCTGCTCTCCGCAGGGAGAACTGGATGGGACTCTGGCCAGGTAGCCCAGATGCAGGGCAGGTATTTAGGAGTTACTGGCTATAAAAAAGGAGAGCATTTCTGTGGCTGTCCAAATGGGTATTCTGTCCCAGCAGTGGAAGGAACACTTTCAATTCAAATAGCAAGAAAGGCAGGGAACTAGCAAAGCACTCTGGGAGGATAAGCCTGAATGGAAGAGTCCCTGGACAGAAGATAGTGGACATGGATGCTAAGTTCTGAACAGTTTGATGGCGACTCACCTTCCAAATGAAAGATCCCCCCAGGAAGCTATAGGAATAATGAAGCCTCTAGGGCAGGGATGGGGAAGGTCCAGCTCGCGGGCTGTAGAAGGCCCTCGAAATCATCTGGTCTGGCCCTGCCAAGGCATTAGGGGTGAGTTAATTAAATGTTTGACCAAAATATAGCAGGCTAATGTTTACGTTGATAATTTTGTATGGCCCACGAGTGATGTTATACATATCCAAATGGCGCTTGGCAGAAAAAAAAGGTTCCCCACCCCTGCTCCAGGGAGTCAAGTGTATTCTGATGGACAAGCAACAAAAACTTAAGAGTTCCTGGAAAGGTTGGAAAAAGCAGTTCTGAAAATAGTTGCCGAGGGAAAAAGCCTTCATTCTTCTCCTCCTTCATCGTTGTGTGAAACAACCGACATGGGTTCACGAGCTAAATGACATGACTGGCTCTGACTGGCCCGTGCTCTGCGGTTTCAGTGCCGATGCGGAGACTCTCAGCAGCCACAATGAGGCTGAGCTCCGGCGCCAGGTTGAGGAGCGACAGCAGGAGACGCAGCATGTCTACGAGCTCCTGGAGAACAAGATCCAGCTTCTGCAGGAGGTAAGCAGGGGCCCAGGGCCAGGCTCCCTGCCCTGTTCCCTACTGCTCTGCCCCTGCATTCACCCTTCCTCCCCTCTCGTGCTTCCCAAACGCATGGAGTGTCCCCGTGTTTTAGGGCTCTTAACCTCGGTGGGGACTTCGCAGTCTCTCAGTTTTTGTTCTTTTTGCAGGAATCCAGGCTAGCAAAGAACGAAGCTGCGCGGATGGCAGCTCTGGTGGAAGCAGAGAAAGAGTGTAACCTGGAGCTCTCGGAGAAACTGAAGGGAGTCACCAAGGACAGGGAAGATGTACCAGGAGACCGGGTCAAGCCCGACCAGCACACGGAGGCCCTGGCCCAGAGGGACAAGTAGGTGCCTTTGGTGCTGTATTTGTCACCTGCCTTTTGCCTGTTCTCCAGGTTCTGAGCCACATAGCAGGTGCACTGTTCCCTTTTAAGGACTTACAGTGTCCATTTCTAAGACTCGGTGGCTCCCACAACCAAAGATTTTCTTTTTAGGGTTGCGTCTTCAATGGTATTCATGAAAAGAACTCATTTGTTGGCAATCGGGAGCCTTGTGTAGGTATAAATAGAACAAGGGTCACACGGTGGCAAACGAGAGATGTGGATTTACTTATTGTACAGACATTTACTGAGCACCTGCTACATTCCAGACACTGGGCTAAGCACTAAGGTTACAGAGATGAAAGACCCAGGTCTGTTATCATGTTGCACAGTCTTAATAAGTTCTCTGATAGAAGTAACATGGAATTCTTGGGGGACATGGAGGATTGTCATCTCTTCCAGACTAAAGGTTTCTTAGAGGAGCTGAGATCTGAGCTGAGTTTTAAAGAATGGATAGAAGTTAGAAGAAAGCATAGAAAGTGGGGGGAAGAGAAATCTTCTGTGCGAAGGAGAAACTGGAGGGGAGACAGAGGGAAGGGCGTATTTCAAGGCCTGCGCATGGTTCTACGTAACTAGAGCAGAGGGTCTGGGGAACACTAGGGGGAGGTAAGCTGTGCTCACAGTAGGGGTCTGATTGTGCCAGCTTTGTGTGCCATAATAAGGAACTTGAATTTGTTTCTAAAGGTAACTGGGCAGTTGTTAAGGCCACTACTGTCCAGGTTACTACAGCAAAACTTCTATTCTCTTCACTTCCGGTCCTGCCCCTCTACTGTCCATTCCTATCTAATAATGCAGAGCTGTTTTGAAGTGGAGAATTCAACATTATCAGAGAAACAGCAAGATATGCCTTGCGTGTTGTAGATAAGGAATAACTGTTTATTTGAACCCATGGTTTGTATATTTCAACACAGCCTTCGGTCTTTTAACTTAATCCTAGTCTGAATGTCCAGCCTCTTCTCCAGCCATTGTCTCTTCCCCCACACCCACCCTAGCCTTTCCCCCTTCTTTCTACCAATGACTCTTCCCCAAATGTAACTTGTGTCTTTATACTTTCATTCCTCTGTTCAAGCTCTCCTTCTGAGCCTGTAAATAACCCAGTCTTCAAAAATCTCTTCTCCTGAGCTTTCCCCAGACTCTTTCCAGTCAAATTAATCGTGTGTTTTTTTAATCTGTCTTTAAAAAAAAAATCTGTCTTCCTGTAGCTCCATGGCAGCACCCAATGTACTACAAGGTACACATACACCTGTGGTATGGTAGCACTTACTACATTCTATGACTATTATTTGTTTCTATTGCTGTCTCTGCACTCCCCAAACTCTTGGCACACACACTGAAAGAATTAATGTTTTCACAGAGCAGAGATTGTGTCTTTTCCAAACTTATATTCCCAGTACTTGGTAGAGTGCATTGAGTATACATAATGGCTATCTAAGAATTGTTTCTTGAGTGAAACAACAATAGCAACCCAAGAAACTATAACTTCAGGGCCTTTATTTCCGGTTACAGTGGGGCCTTGACTTACGAGTTTAATTCGTTCCGAGACCGAGCTCGTTAAGGAGCTTGTTAACTCAAATTACTCTATCAACTCAATGCAAAAAATCGGCCGAGAGACAGCTGGTATCTCAAAAAACTCGTTAGTCGGGACACTCGTAAGTCAAGGCCCCACTGTACATACCTATGGTCTATAGATCCATAGATTGGCTTCAGGAGGCTCGTAAACCTAGTGACAATGTAAGCAAATTGTGTAAATGTTTGGGGGCTGGAGCAGAGCATCCATGGCTTTCTGAAGAAAAGAATCAAAGAGTTCAATGACCCCCAAAGCTAAAAACCTCCTGTATTGAACCATGCTCTCTTTGGAGTGGGCTGAAGGTAGTAATAGTATCATGAACATAATTGTTCTTACTTTTTCTTCAATCCAGACAAATTGAAGAACTGAGTCAGAGCCTGGCTGCCCAGGAGAAGCTTGTAGAACAGCTCTCTCAAGAGAAACAACAGCTGCTACATCTGCTGGAGGAGCCAACTAGCATGGAAGTGCAGGTGAGGTTTGGGCTATACTTCCGGAGGCACTCGCCTCGTGCTTTCATGAGTCCTGCTTTCTTATATCTAAATGTATTAGCTATCTATTGCTGTGTAGCCAGTTACTACATACTTAGTGGTTTGAAACCATAGACATTTATTATCCCACAGTTTCTGTAGGTCAGAAGTCCAGAAATGGCTTGGCTGGTTTCTCTGCTCAGGGTCTCCCAAGTCTGAAATCAAAGTCGCAGCTGGGCTGCGTTCTCTTCTGGAGACTCACTCGAGAACTGATACATGACCAAGCTCCCTCAGGTTGTTGGGACAATTTAAA
>NW_005370187.1:124897-133325 GCF_000412655.1 Myotis brandtii | reverse complement strand
AGAGAGGAAGGGAGAGGGATAGAGACTTAGAAACATCGATCAGCTGCCTCCTGCACACCCCCTACTGGGGATGTGCCCACAATCAAAGTACATGCCCTTGACCGGAATCGAACCTGGGACCCTTCAGTCCGCAGGCCGACGCTCTATCCACTGAGCCAAACCAGTCAGGGCGGAACAATTTTTTTTAATCCTCACCTGAAGATATATTTTGATTGATTGATTGATTGAGAACATCAATTCGAGAGAGAAACATCAGTCAGATGCCTCTTGTACATGCCCCAGCTAGTGATGGAACCCACAAGCTAGGTATGTACTCTGACCGGGAATCGAACCTGAAACCTTTTGGTGTATGGGATGACACTCCAACCAACTGAGCCACCCAGCCAGGGCAAGTCTCTTGGATTTTAATGAGGGACGCAAAGTGGTATGAAAGAATGTGCTCAGGTTTTGGAATTTGAATCTGAGTGTCAACACTTGTTTTATGTATAGTCTTGGGCACATTACATAAACCCTCCAAGTGGTTTCCTTCTCTGTAAAATAGGCATTAAAATACCTCATGTTCGCTATTTGTACGGATTAGAAATAACATGTATGAGATGTCTAGAGTATGACTTACAACCTGGTAACTACTATCATCACTATCCCTATTAACAACCTGAAAGAGTAAGGCTGTTCCTAAAATAAGTAGCAGTTATGGAGACATAGTCAGTCAGTCAGATATTGCAAACCTCACTCACATTGCAACTGTCTTTGTTTTATAACAAGGACAAAATTAATAAATATAGCTGTTGTTTATTAGTGAGATTAATGTTCATAATTCTCCCTTCAGACCTGTTAGCCTTGCACATTAAAAAAAAAACTATTTTACAGACAAAAACTGAACTCAGAGTTGTCAATTTGAGTTATTGCTCCTCAGGTGGACCACATTGGAGTATGAATGGTTCAGAGCAAATTGATCACAATGATAATTATCTCCCACTTTAATCTCCTAGACAAAAAGAAGTATTGAAGCACTTTCTGTAATATCTTGGGAAAATTTAATCACTCAAATGGTTGTTATTAAAATATAAAATATATCCCAAGTGTAATTTAAAATATTTATCAATGAATATTCAACAACTTTTCTGTAGTAATGAAATCAGTACATATTGTACCATTTTCTATGTACCAGGTGTGACTCTAAATATCTTATACATTAACTCAAATTAACACGTCTGAAAACAACCCTGTGAAGTATATTGACATAGGAGGCATAAAAAGAGAGTAATTTATAATAAAATAATGTTTTTTTAATATGTAAGTTCTTGAGCACAATTATATTAAAAAGACAAAGAAATAGGTGCTTATAACTGTAACAGAAAGCACTGTGATTATCACAGCTTCAAATGCAGTCTGCCTTTATAAGTGATGTTATAACATGCAGGCATGTTCTGTTGGCACTTCAGAAATGGCAAGTGGCAATGCTGTTAGTAATGAGTTAGTGGTGATGCCAACATGATAATGAGCCAACGGTGATGCCAAAACTCTTGGTAAGTTTCCAAATGAAACAAAACCAGTTCTCTCCTAATTTACACAGCAGTTCAACTCATGGAAAATTTAGTGTATATTAGTATGTCCATATATACAGTAGAATTAAGTCCTCAGTTCAGATGATTATGTAAACAGTTTTATTACTTCCATCAGTGCCCCATGGAAGATTTGAAAGTCATTCAAATGTCATGCTTTGTCCATTGCAAGTTATGTAGCACCCTTTGTCCCACTCATTATTGGTATGGCAATAAAAACAAGAAACATCCCCATGAATTGGCAGAATTCACCAACGGAGATTGTACAGTTGCTCAGTAGAACCATGGCCTAAGGGGTCCTAGCCTCCAAAGGGTTAATAGTCCAATAAAAGATTGGCATGTAAAGAATTAAAATACAGGATGATAAATAAAGACATCGAAATATACGCACAATGCTAAAGGGACCCATCAATTACAGGGAATAAGTCAGAGAAAGCCTCACCTGGAAGTCCCCCTTGACCCGGCCTTAAAGATTGAGTACAACCGACATAAAATTGAAGAAGTGCATTCTAAGCAAGGGGAACAATATATGCATAGTGAAGGAATTGGGAGGAATTGGTGTTACCAAATATATGGTAAATGTTGGAGAGTGAAATACATAGCTGGAACGTCCCACAAATGTCACGCTAAGGACTTCATGTTGTAGGCAACTGAGAATTTTTAAAAAATTAAGCAAGGGGAATAAAAGCATCTAATGTATTTTAGGAAGATAATCCTGGTGGTTGTTTAGACTGATTGACTGAGCAGATATTTGATGTCATGCCTCAAGGTAGTACATTGTGGTTTGACACAGCTAATAACTGGCTTCATCTACTCCATTCTGTGAATTGGACAGAGGCATAAAGATGATGATACAACCAGTTATGAGGCGCTTTGTCTCCCCCCTCTGTATGCAGTAGTGTGTGGCAACTCTTGCTATTTGTGACACCGGAAGGCTTTGCTCTGGGTGTCCCCCCGTATCTGCAAATAGTAGCTGCATTTTAGTTTCTGCAAATAAGACGCACGGCTTTGATACAGATTAGTTGACTCAACTGATTTTATTTTCCCTCTGTTTCCCTTTTCCATTCTACCAAAACATCGCACAGCATCCACTGCAGCTGGAGTGTGCTTGCACAATACTTCTGAGCTTCTATTAGATAATTAACTTCATAGAACAACAAAAATGCCCTAAGCTTAACATGCCACCGATTGACAATACTGCGTTGGCCTCCCGTCCTCTGTATCCACTCGGGTCTCTAGCATGCTGTGATCGGGGTGCTTGGGAGCTGTTTGAGGTGGCTGTCCCCCTTTTCACTAGGGAGTCAGAGAACCGAAGTTTACAAAGCATCTCTCTCTTCCTTGGTGAAGGCGTCCTCAGCGTTGCAGGGGAAAGCTGGCAGTGGCCCCGGTGACGGATATTATTCCCTTTACAGAATGGCAGGAGCTTCATCTCAAAGAACCTTTTAAATGAAACCATTCCTGGAGGGTGTGCAGGCAGCGGAAATGATGTGCCTGCAAAGGACAGTCTAGAGCAGCGGTTCTCAACCTGTGGGTCACGACCCCTTTGGGAGTCTAACGACCCTTTCACAGGGGTCGCCTAAGACCATCGGAAAACACATATATAATTACATATTGTTTTGTGATTAATCACTATGCTTTAATTATGTTCAATTTGTAACAATGAAAATACATCCTGCATATCAGATATTTACATGACGATTCATAACAGTAGCAAAATTACAGTTATGAAGTAGCAACAAAAATAATTTTATGGTTGGGGGTCACCACAACATGAGAAACTGTATTAAAGGGTCGAGGCATTAGGAAGATTGAGAACCACTGGTCTAGAGGAACTCTCGTTCTGTGTCTTCCCCCTTTCTCTCTCCATTCCCCCCAGTATAAGGTGATACTCATTACCATGTAATTTCACTGTGGCTGGCCTGAGAATGAAACAGAACAACAGAATTCGGGAGAGGCATGCATTTAACAACCAGGCACCCACACAAAGCAGCAGACACCGAAGCCATTGCATTTATGGCTTGTTTGGAACCCAATGCAAATAACGCTGCTGTTCAATGAGGCATGATTCCTAAAATAGCAAACATTCCAGCGTTACCATGGAGAGATCTGAAGTAGAGGTTAAGGCAATAATGCGCTCCAAAGCTCAAGGCAGAGACTGAAAACCTTGCAGGGATTAGTAGCTCAGGCAGCCCCAGCCAACTTCATATGAAATTTTTTTTTTTCAGAGCAGCTTTTCTGCATCCCCATCTTAAGCTGATGAATGTTGAAGCTAGAGACTCATTGACAAAACATCATTCAACATCCCTGTCTCCCAGACATAACCCGCATTGATAACATGTATCAGAAACAGGTCTTATCAGCGAAGACAATCATAGTTCTTGAACATCAAAGGAAGTGGAAAAAGAAGGGCCTTCTTTATAGCTTCGTTGAAAATGCTTATTGAGCATTTACAGTGGAGATAGTATGCACAATGATTAGAGGAGTAAGCTTCTACTAAGGTTTCCAGAACCTGAAATGGAAAGCATAGTGAAAATGTGAAGCAACATTTCTGGATAAGCCAACGATGTTCAGAAAAAGGATGGAATGAATGTAGTGTTTGGTTTGATAGGAAAGGATTCTGGGGAGTTAATGGCAACAACTCTGATGTTTACATGTCCACCCAGGTAGAGAAATTATACAACCAAGTTTCTCTCTCCTGCTGATGTATCTCTAGTTTTATACATTGTGAACCAATGCTCTCCTCCTTCAAATCTTGTCCCCTCTCACCTGTGTTTCGATTGCAGAAGAGTTTTCTCAAGTCACCTAAACTCAGCAGGTCCCGAATCAAATTTTTCATTATCTTTTTGCAAATGGACTGACGCTTCAACTTGACATTTCTGCTCATTTAGACCATTTTATCTACCAGTCTTCCAGACCAAAATCCTTACCTCCATTTTTAATCCTTTCTTTTTGTTCATCCTCTCTGCATATACGTCATCAAGTCCCACTGATCATGCCTTCAAACTGATTCACACCGCTTTCTTCCCATTTCCACCCCAGACTTCTATTACCCCACATATGAATAACTGCAGTGGCGTTTTAGCAGGTCTTCCTGTAATCATCCCCAAATCTCTTCCTGAAACTCTAATTTCTGACCTTTTGACTGAGATTTTGAATGTTGCCTGGCTAATCTTCCCAAAACAAAGTTTTCATCATGCCATTCCCTGCTCAAGTTTATAACATTAAGTCCTGATTCTAGTTGCCAAGGCCCTCCATAGCACCACAGCACAGTCTGGCTTACAGTTGGCCCTTCACACATGTTTTTTGAATGAGAAATGACAGAGGATAAGATGTATTGAGTAGGATGAAGCTGGCCATTCAAATGCCCGGCAAAATCTCTGCTATCTCCCTTTACCTACAGACTTCTGATGATGCTGTTTCCTTTTTCTGCAGTCCCTTCCTTTGTCTCCATTCTAAGACCCATCTCAAATGCTGCTCTCGTCCCCTTTAACTACAAAGCCCATGCTCATCTCAACTTTTTTTTACAGTCACATTGAATTTAAGTCAGTACCATTTAGTTTACCAACCAATTGTTCTCATGGTAGCATCCATATTTTCTCCCCCCTCAACTAAACTGAAAGTTCCCTGAAGGCAGAGAAAAGACAGAGTTTGCATAAATTCTTGCTCATGGGTTGCTTGATGTAACACTACTATAAAATTCACTTAAATAGCTATGGGTATTTAATAACTTAACTGGAAAGACTCTGATGCTTACTATTTTAAGGGATCCTGCTGATACCCATATGACTACAATCTATAGTAAACTGGAAATCTTGTTTTTAAGAAGTGTTGTGAAATGCTGTATCAGTAATTAATGCAAAACACGATTGTTTCTGACATCTTAAAGATTTCCAGGCAGCACAGGGAAATCATGCTTGTGGTATTACCATAAAGCCTAACTGGTTTGATTGATATTCTTGCATTTCCTCATCTGCTTCACTTCTCTGCCATAACCACTTTTTTTTTTTTTTGGCATAGTTTTTAGTTTAGAACAGCTATTCCCAATGTCAGAACTAGGGCAATGAAACCTAATACAACTGGTTTGAGACATGGGGATTTTCCACATCTGATTCTGTTGGAAACTCCCAGCCCAGAACTAGGTCTTAAAAACACTACAATGCTGGGGGTACAAACTTGACTACGGTCCTCAGAGATACTTCCCAGGGCCTCAAATGTAGAGATCAAAATAGAGATAGTGCAAAACATCATGACCACAGTAATACTGAGGAATCTTGTTCCAAATTAGTATATAGTTTTCTCTGAGGTCAACAGTTTTATAAGTAGTTCTTTACTGGTGGGTTTTTCAATTTATCTGAAGAATTTCTGATCTTTGACTGAGATTTTACTAATACAGTTTAGGATACTTCTGATTCAGTGGTTTACACAGTGTGATTCCCAGGCAGCAGCATTATTAGCATGATCTGGTATTTGTTAGGGACGCCAATTCTTGGGCCTCACCCCAGACCAAATGAATTAGAAACTTGAGGAGATGGGTCCAGCAATGTGCTTTAACAAATCCTCCAGGTGATTCTGATGCATGACAACGGTGGAAAACCACTGTTTAAATTCAACATGTTTACTTTGTAGATTAGGAAATTAAGGGCCAGATATAAGTGATCTGACCTAGGACATACAGTTGCATGTATCAATACATTTTGAAGCAAAGTGCTGACATATAAAATCAATAATTTATTTACTTCTTAATAGCTTGTTATGATATGCACCCTGCTCTCAAATGTTCCTTTATTATGTACCTTTGACAAGTTTTAGAAATAATCATTCTATTCTAAATCATCACAGAAGCCCTAAATCTCACCTTAAAATGTTTTGCTTCACTCATAAATGTGTGGTGTGCCTATGCATGTAAAATAATATTTTCCAAATCTCATATGGAAGGAATTATAAAGTTTTGAATTTGCAAGTGGGCCTTTTATAAAATTTTTCTGGGCTATATTTTATCTTCCCAATTTTCAAAGCTATCCTTACGACAAAGTGGGGGTTAGCAGCTGTAATGAGTTTTACTCGGAACTCTATTTTGCATTCTTGGTGTTAGGGCCAGAACATACACATACTTAGTGAAATCACACATGCAGAGTTCTGTAGCCTGTGCCACCCAAAGCTCTAAGAGCTGTTCCCTCTCCCAATGGAGCTACTAAGATTTTGTTTTGGTGATTACTAGCAAATAAGAGAACAATACAATCCTATGTGTGCAGCGCCCCACAAAGTTTTAAAATTACTTGAAAATATTTTTATAATGTTAAAATAACAACATTTGCTATTATTTACTGTCAGAGTACTTCTCCCAAGTCATCTCATTTAATCCTCTATAAGAAGTCTGGGAACTTCTTTGGAGCTGTCATTGAAGGCATTTGAACATCTCCAGGTTGGGGAGTTCGGGCTTAGATATACTTAGACTGTTGCTGGCCATGACCTCTCACAAGGTCAGGTTAATAAAATTCAGCATTATTGTCACTGGGAAGTGCCCTGCGCTGGGGGACTCCAGGTAACCGCTGGGGCTGTTCTCCTTCCTGTGAGAGGTGTCTGCATGCCTCTCACAACATGAAAATTCTTTATTGTAAATGATTTGACACCTGGGTTCCTCCGAGTCAGAGCTCCAGTTTCCCTCCAGTCTTTGTGTGCATCCCAAGTTCTATACCCAAGGGTGGGGTGACTTACAACTGTATAGTGTTGAATAAAACAGGGTACTAACTAAAGCCCGCGAAATTCCCAGCCCTAAGTCTGCAGAGCAGCACTCCCTGACACTCTGGACTCTTGATCAAACAAGGTAGGTCTTCTGTTCCAGAACCTGAAAGAGAATTCGGTGATGGTAATCTACTCTCAGGTGACTACATTCTTGAAACAGCCCACTTTCTCTTCCATTGTCTTTAACATCTTGCTTAACCAGCTGCATTCATGTGGTATTTACTGGACTCTCTCAGGTGATTGCTTTGTGCCATCTCTGAATTTCTAAAAAGAAAAGGGCAAATCATCCGGGGGTGCGAAACCTACCACCCACCCCCAACATCGCGAGAGGAGAAACACTTGCCCTTTATTCTATCTAGTTACTCCCAGCAGTCCAGGGAGAGAGAGGTTGCATTGAGCCTTCTAAAATCCACCCTACGCGCGCCCCCTCTGGTTCATCCACTTTTCCTCTGCGGCAGCCTCTGCAGCCTCAGGGCCTTTTAATGCGAGCACCGGACTGGATGGGAGAGGAGGTGGGGCTGCAGCGGGAGGGAGGCGGCGCGCAGCGGTACCTAGTGGCGCTGCCTGGCTGCTCCATCCAGAGGACGTGGCACTGCCCGTGGGGAGAAGGGGAGGGGTTCGGCTTTCTCCTCCCCGCGCAGAGCCTCCGGACATGCGGCAGGGCGGCAGGGAGGACCCACGCGGGAACTGATGCGCTTTCTTGGTGACATCTTAGCCGATGAAAGTGGCCTGGCAGCGGCCAGCGTCCGTCCTGCTTGCCACTGCGAACACGCGTTGAGCCAGGTCTGTGTTACCCCGCAAGGAGCGGTGACCCGATTTGGGGCGGAGGGACGCACTCGCCACCACGCATGCGCAGAGCCGGGCTGTGCCCTCCTGGACTACAGTTCCCAGAGGAACCTGCGGCAGGCGGCGGGAGCTTGAGCCGCTGACGCCATCTTGAAATCTGATCTTCTGTCTCCAAACCTCAACGTCAGCGGCCGGCTGCAGCCAGCCCGGGCTCCGCGCACCCAGCCTGCTTTCTGGGAGGACGTGGAGGACGCGGACGGCTGGCGGGAGGGACCGCCGGAGGAGACTTTGCAGGTTCCGCGCACGGCCTGCTCTGCTGTCCCTGAGCCTGGCCC